>NC_084616.1:35029668-35032168 GCF_033978795.1 Nerophis ophidion | reverse complement strand
TGTGTGTGTGTGTGTGTGTGTGTGTGTGTGTGTAGGTGTGTGTGTGTGTGTGGGTGTGTGTGTGTGGGGAGGACCACTCCACTTGGAAAACCAACCCAAACCACAAACTCCATAATGCAGTCGTGTGGGGAGAGTCTCCACTCTACGTCACCCAACACCGAACCCAAATCAGATTACTTGGCAGAAAATACTGGGCCTCTAAGATGTTCAGTTCAATAGCCGTTGTTGCCCTCAGTGCGTCTTCACATGTAATAGCCATAAGTGTGACTCTCAGCTTTTCAGAAAATATCTATTTTGTAATTCACACCCTTACCCACAATTGCACCAATTACAACTTTAACCGGCTCACAAACATCTTAACCAGGAAACACGCTCCCCACATAGCATGCTTTAAGGCCTACACACTAAGCTGTGTAACTAAACGCGTGAATACCATGCATGTGTGGCGCCCACCGGCTGGTTTGTAGTGAGTGTTGCTGCTATTTTTGACTGCTTAAAATAGCCCGGGTGAAGGCTATTTATAACTAAGTGCTAACCAAGCAGGAAGGATTTATGATCTCCCATTCCCTACTTGGTTGTGCATGTATTGAAAAGGTCTCTGAATAATGAGCACAAATGCCTCACTGCACATGTATAACTGCTGCATTGATACACATGCACTAACACAGTGTTTTTCAACCTTTACTGAGCCAAGGCATATTTTTTTCATTGAAATGATTCTGAGGCACACCACCAAAAGAAAACATAAAACAAAAAACTCAGTAGCCGATTTTGACAACAAAACGTTTTTCATGCAAGTGTTGGATATGAATTCAAACCATAACCAAACATGCATCACTATAGCTCTTGTCTCAAAGTAGGTGTACTGTCACAACCTGGAGTTTTTTTGGTGTTTTCACATGTGTAGTGTTTTAGTCCTTGTCGTGTATTTTCCTGTAGCAGTTTCATGTCTTCCTAGAATGCTATTCCCCGCAACTGCTTTGTTTTCGCAATCAAGACTATTTCAGTTGTGCGGACGCTATCCCCTCTTTGTGGGGACATTGTTTAATGTCATGTCATGCAAGGATGCACTTTGTGGACGCTGTCTGCTCCACACGCTGTAAGTCTTTGCTGTCGTCCAGCATTCTGTTTTTGTTTACTTTGCAGCCAGTTCAGTTTAAGTTTCCTTTTGCATAGCCATCTCTGAGCTTCAATGCCTTTTCTTAGCAACACTTAGCGACACTCGTTTATTTTTGGCTTAAGCGTAAGATACCGTTTTACCTACGCACTGCCTCCCGCATATTGTGATCACGACAAACCGTGTTACCGACATCTACAAAGCAATTAGCTACCTGCTGCCACCTACTGATATGGAAGAGTGTTACACGGTTACTCTGCCGAGCACCTACTCTACAGCTTGAGCCACAGGGGGTGGGGCCAAAACAGTGGGGGGCTGAGCTTGGATGTCAACAATCAAATGGGGCTGGGTAGATGTATAATTAATAAAAATGTCCTGAAATTGTTTGCTTGATAAGTTAAAATTGTTTGACTGTTTGAGATAAAGAATTTTCAGAATAAAAAAAAAATATTCGTCAATGCTGTCATCAAACGGAGAAAGGGGAACGTCATCAGGGGGCGCCAACGGAATGACGTCATAGTGATTGACAGGTGGGCCGCAGGAGTCATTGAAAAATGGAACAAAGGAATTACCTGACAACTGAGAGGAGTATTGGGTTGCTTGAAGCAGGCTGTGTTCCAGAGGGAAGGTTAGCGGGGTTGAAGGGTCTCTGTCGCGAGGCGAAGCCTTCTTCTGCGACTTCCGCCTTCGCTGACGAGTGCGAGCGGGTTGCGAGGGGACATCACCGAACCAGGTGGAGTCGAGTGGGACCAGGAAACCTCCAAGTCCCCTAATAATTTCTTCACCTGGCGCACAGCGGAGCGTCTCAGCCTCCATCGCTCGGAAACACAGCCCACGTTCCTTCGTCGACCTCCGAAAAGCCCACAGCGAAATAACTCTTTTCTGCTTGCCTCCTACTGTGACGATTACGGGGCATCGTGATGATGCGGGTCGTTCTCTCAGGGATGCAGTCGGGCTCGAACACAGCGTGAATGTAAGAAATAATTGATTTATTTAACAAATACAAACAGACTTAGTCAAAACAAACAGAACTAGCATGGGAGCTAGAAAAAAACAAAAGCGCTAGCATGGGAGCTAGAGAAATAACAAAAAAACTTGCACAGGGCACAAAAGGCAAAACAAAACTACTAACATGGGAGCTAGAGGAACAAAGGCTTAGCGCGGAAGCTAGCAAGTATAGGTATGGGATTACCAAATCAAGGATCAAGGTCGTCACTGTTGTGCGAACACAAAGTAGGAGTCAAGACTGAATGAACAGAAAAGGCAGGCTTAAATAAAGACAGTAATCAAGAGGCAGGTGCGCATCAAAAGCAAGAGGCAGGTGAATCTAATGAGTAACTATGGAAACAGAACAAACCGGGAACAAAGGAAGTCAAACACTAA
>NC_084616.1:34952168-35024668 GCF_033978795.1 Nerophis ophidion | reverse complement strand
CTTAGCTAACATCAACCGTACAGTATTTATGCTTATTACCAACTCTCCTCTTAATACTTAGACCACCTCCTCAATCAACATATTTTAAAATCAAGCATAACGTGACAAAAATGCAAAAATGCAGGCGAAATTTGAATGCAAAGGGTAAAACATCTACAATCTGATATAATATCACTTTTCTGTAAAACTTTGATGTAAAAATCTGCTTCGGCGTCTGCCCCCTAACACCCGTGTTTCATGCTGGTTGCTCTGTAAACAAACCACGCCTGCTCTGCTTGGTGTTTCACCTACCTGGAACGGCTGTGACGTAAATAACCGTAATAACCAGGATATCATTCAAAAGTGCAGATTTAAACCATTGGAGTACTTATAGTTCAAGATTTATGGTAATCTGAAAACAGCACTGCACATCATAATAGTTGCTACAGTTTCGGGGTTAAATCAGGTTCTACCTGATCTGAACCAAAATTGATCCGCAGTAACTTTCCGAAGCATCAAACAGGTTTGTATGTGGTTATAGTGTATATATATTTTCTCATTCTATTTTGCACACTCTTGGAGTCAACATGTGCATAGTCATGTATCATCATGTATTTTATGTCCTGGGCATGACGTTACAGTGCATCCGGCAGTGGAGGCTCCTCTATTGGGTCTTGGGGCACTAGGAGGTTAACACCTTTACTACTGTTACCCCAGGTGGCCCTTGTCAAAGGCCTGGTACCTGACTGCCCCCTACCCAGTGATACGGTGAAGACCTCAACGGCGGAGCAGGCGGAAGACGGTAGATATAAGAACTACCAACGGCTGCGATGGCGGAAGAAGGCACCCCCACATCCATGTTGGCCCAGTTATGGGGAAATAACAACCCAAGACCTCCACGGTGAAACAGGCGGGGAATGATTGCTAACCCTATGGGGCGTCACAACGGCTGAGATGGCGGATGAAGGCTGCAGAAGAAAAAGGATCCCCTGTCGTCTTGTACTCCATACCACTGGACCCTGACCCGGATCTGTCTAGGATCGTGTGGTGACTGTCCGTGCACCAGTCGCCCCACGTTAAACAAAGTCACGCACAGGCATCCTCAATAAAGTAAAAAAAAAAAAAAAAAGTTAAAGTGTCAATGATTGTCACACACACTCTTGGTGTGGCGAAATTATTCTCTGCATCAGGGGAGCAGTGGGCAGCAGCGGTACCACGCCTGGGAATCATTTTTTATGATTTAACCCCCAATTCCAACCCTTGATGCTGAGTGCCAAGCAGGAAAGGAATGAGTGACATCTTTATAGTCTTTGGTGTGACTCGGCAGAGGTTTGAATTCACAACCTACCGATCTCAGGGCAGACACTAACCACAAGCCACTGAGTAGGTTACTAGGCCACTGAGTAGGTTAAAGGGAAACTGCCCTACCAGGAGGATCGTCATACTCGCTTCGAGTGACCGCCATCGATGATGAGACATGTACATAGTGTATAACCCCCCACCCCCACCCAATTTTTGCATATATTATTTTTCAAATCACCTGACATGTATATTGTGTATATGTACATATGTAACACTTCTCATGTGTCAGGGTTCTCAGTGACAGGGAATGTTCAGGCTCAGGGTCATAGTCAATGAGTCCTTTTTATCTTTCTTCCGCTTTCGGTTTCTCAGGTTGCTTTCTTCACCGTGTCTCTCCTGGCTTCCCTCCCCTCTTAAAGTCTCCCACGCTGCTAATGCTAATAAAGAGACAGGTGATTAGATAACCCGTTCCAGCTGGGCTATCCACTCACCTGGCACACACCCACTCCACAACATAATTTATCTATTCTTTTTTCTACATATTTTTTTATGTACATCTTACAGGTTATATATCTTCTATGATTTAATGTATCCATCCATTTGCCATTTTTAAACATTTACATGTATTAAATTATTTAAGATATCAATAAACTTCTCAATCAATCAATCAAATCATCCAACAGGCTGAATAAAAAAAATCAACAGGCGGGCGGTTTACTGTAGTTAATTAGTTAGCACGTAACTAAAAAAGAATAACATAAAACTCTCAGGAAATATCCAAAATAGAATTAAGAAAAAAAGATTATATTTTGGGGCTGATCTGAATCATTTCTACTACATTACCTTATGAGTCTCTACTTCCATGTGTGTTTGTGCATGTATGTGTTAATGCAAACATTCCCACCTCCACCCCCAGAGACAAAGAAAGTGGAGAAAGATAAGAAGGTTCTGTCAGGTTTTGAAGGCAGCTTCGGGGACGTGGCCCCAGGATGCAGCAGACAGGAGACAGCAATGAGTAAAATAATATTATTTAATAAAGAATTAAGCATGGAAATATGCAGGACTAACAAACAAATGCAAACAAATAACCAACAGACAGCGCCTGCAATAAATAGGAGCCTGATTGGCAACCGTGCACAGGTGTGTCCCAGTTGTCAATGCCAATCAAGGACAGGTGTGGGAGCCAGTTCTGAGGACAGACAGGGGAAGTTAAATTACTAAAATAAGAGTAATGGACAGGAAGTATAACAAAACAGAAACAGGAAAAAAACAACATGAGTCCAAAACAGTCACAAAGGCAATTCACTCTATTTCATTCATTCCAATAATGATAGATCAAAAAATTGTGAGCGAGTTTTTATCAAACCTTTAGGAAATAAGGATAACATAAAAGTGATTACATTTTGGGGCTGATCAATATTATGGTCTTTTTTACCCGATGAGTATTGTATTACTGTTGCTATTGTTGTCTCAAATTCTTGCTTTTGAGCAGATTTTTGTTTTTGAGATCCTGTCTATCCCCAGGTTCTCCAGCGGTAATTGATGTTGTTTTTTTGTGTAGTGCCTGTCAAACCATAAACTGTTGGGTAGCATAAAAAAAAAAAAAAAGAAAAACAAATTTTGCTATAATCTCCCAGCATGTCCAACGCTATTCTTTATATTCCAAACAAATTTGACAAATAATCACTTACTGGCAGATATGAGTTCCCTTTGTTAGAATAATTATATCTAAGTTATCACAAAAACTGTGTGTTGAAATGAGTTCCCAGCGAGAAGACCAAATGCTGTCTTTGAACCTACCAAGAAAAAGGCTTGTAAAACTCCATTGTTCAAGGGTAAAGCAACATGAAGGGGTTTCTGTTTCTTTCATGTATTGTAATCAACAGAAATATATTGTTTTAGCCCAAGAACTACAAAGCGGAGAGAAGGCAGGATCTGCCCAAGTTCTAGACCAGTGGTTCTCAAAAATTTTTCAGTGATGAACATTTTTTTAATTTAAGTACCCCCTAATCACAACAAAGCATTTTTGGTTGAAAAAAAGAGATAAAGAGGTAAAATACAGCACTTTGTCATTAGTTTTTGATTTATTAAATTGGATAACAGTGCAAAATATTGCTCATTTGTAGTGGTCTTGTTACGGTTATATATATCTATATATATATAGTTCAAGGGTGGACCCCGAGATGCAGAGAATGGAGGCAAGGTTAGCGATAGTGACAAAAAAATAAAATATTTAATAAGTCAAAATGGTATCTAAGGAAGATGGGGCAAACGTGCACGCCATGGGAAATATAACAAAGGTAGCCCCTCTCAGAGGCTGGTAGGGAAAAGGCCAGGACGCACACAGCGTGGAAAAACTAGGCCTCAAAACAAGGAGGCTAGAAATAACAAAAACACAACGAGGTCAAAATACACAAATATACGGGAGTAACATACCAGGGGAGCTGAATGCGAGAAGAACATGTCAGAGTGGAGTTCAGGAACAATAGTCGGCAGGGACCAGCTGGCGGAGAAGCGCTGAAATACCACCGGGCAGCAGGTGTGCCTAGTGAGGGCCAATAGACTGGGGAAAAAGACTGACAAACCAGATGAGGAGGCAGGGAGAATACAACAAACACAACAGTACTCCCCCCTTAATGGACGCCACCTGGCAGCTTACCTGGCTTCTCGGGAAAACGTTCATAAAAGGCCGTGAGGAGAGAAGGGTCAAGGATAAGCGAACGCGGGACCCAAGATCGGTCCTCGGAGCTGTAACCGTCCCAGTCGACCAGGTACTGGAAACTCCTGCCCCTTCTTCTCACGTCAAGAATGGCCTTGACCGTGAACGCCTGATGTCCATCGATAAGCCTGGGAGGAGGAGGAGGCACCTCTGGAGGACTCAAGGGACTGGAGGACACGGGCTTGAGCAGGGAGACGTGGCAGGCTGGATCGATCTTGAGAGAGTCCGGAAGATGAAGACAAACCGCTGAAGGGTTGATGACTCTCTCGATGGTGTATGGTCCAATAAATCGTGGCTGCAGTTTTTTGGAGGAATCTTGGAGGGGTAAATCCCGAGATGACAACCATACCTTCTGACCGGGCTTGTAATCAGGTGCTGTGCTGTGGTGGCGATTGGCGAGACGCTGATTGCGCTCCGAGGTGCGTGACAGTGCAGACCGGGTATTCTGCCTGGCTTGACGTGCACGGCGTAGGTGCGCAGCCACGGATGGAACAGCGACCTCAGATTCCAGGGAAGGAAAAGCAGGAGGTTCGTAACCGTAGGCAGATTGGAAAGGGGACATACCTGTTGCCGAGCTGATGAGAGTGTTGTGAGAGTACTCAATCCAAGGTAGACTGAGCGCCCAGGAGGTTGGCTTCTGGTGGCAAACGCAGCGGATGGCAGCTTCCAGATCCTGATTGGTGCGCTCCGTCTGACCGTTAGTCTGTGGGTGGTAACCAGAAGAGAGGCTTGGAAATGCTCCCAACAAATTGCAGAAAGCCTTCCAAACTGCCGAAGAAAATTGTGGTCCCCTGTCCGAGACTACATCCAATGGGATACCATGCAGCCGGAAAATGTGGCGTGTAATTAAGTCTGCAGTCTCGAGTGCCGAGGGCAACTTGTGAAGGGGGATGAAATGTGCCATCTTGGAAAAGCGGTCCACCATTGTCAGTATTACAGTGTTGCCATTAGATGGTGGAAGTCCTGTGACAAAGTCCAACGCCACATGAGACCACGGGCGGGAGGGTATGGGAAGTGGTTGTAGAAGGCCAGCTGGTGCCCGATGGGAAGCCTTATTGCGGGCACAGGTGGAACAGGCAAAAATGTACTCCATCACATCAGTCTTGAGAGTAGGCCACCAGAAGCGCTGGGCTAGGAGAAAAGCAGTACGAGTCATGCCTGGGTGGCAGGCGATCTTGGAGTTGTGGCCCCAGTTCAAGACCTCAGTTCGGAGTTCAGGAATGACGAATAACCGCCCCAGAGGACAGTTCTTATGAGATGGGACCTTCTTGGGTCCCTCAATCACGCGACTCTCGATGTCCCATTGTATAGCTCCCAGAATTTGTGAAGGAGGGATGATGGTCTCAGTCTTGACCTCCGCCTCGGGACCGGCGTACATCCTGGACAAAGCGTCAGGCTTACCGTTCTGGGATCCGGGTTGGATGGTTATGGTAGAGTTGAACCTGGTGAAGAATAATGTCCACCTGGCTTGCCTTGGGTTAAGCCGTTGAGCAGTGCGGATGTATGCCAGATTCTTGTGGTCCGTGAACACAACAAACGGAGTCTCCGAGCCCTCCAGCCAGTGCCTCCATTCCTGCAGCGCCAAGACAACAGCGAGTAGTTCTCTATTACCTATGTCGTAGTTGCGTTCAGCAGGAGTCAGGCGACGTGAGAAGAAGGCACAGGGGTGCAGCCTCTGGTCGGAGGTAGAGCGCTGGGAAAGAACAGCTCCCACGCCGGAGTCGGAAGCATCAACCTCGACAAAAAATTGAGTGGACACGTTAGGGTGGACGAGGACGGGTGCCGAAGTAAACAACAACTTGAGTTTATCGAAGGACCTCTGTGTCTCAGAGGTCCACAAAAACGGGAGCTTGGTAGATGTAATCTTAGTAAGTGGTTCAGCTACTTGACTAAAATTACGGATAAAACGGCGGTAAAAATGAGCAAAACCTAAAAATCTTTGGAGGTGCTTCTTCGTGGTGGGTGTGGGCCAATCGACCACCGATTTGATCTTCGCGGGATCCACTCGGAGTTGGCCCTTCTCCACAATGAACCCCAAGAACGGAACGGAATCAGTATGAAACACGCATTTCTCAGCCTTGACAAAAAGTCTATTCTCGAGAAGACGTTGGAGAACTAAACGAACATGCTGGACGTGAAGTTCGGGGGTAGCGGAAAAAATGAGGATATCGTCCAGGTAAACGACCACAAAACGATCGAGCATGTCACGAAGAACATCATTGATGAGGTTTTGAAAGACCGCCGGCGCATTGGTGAGGCCAAAAGGCATGACCAGATATTCAAAATGACCCAGTGGAGTGTTAAAGGCGGTCTTCCATTCACCCCCCTGCTTTATTCTGACAAGGTGATAAGCATTGCAGAGGTCCAATTTGGTGAAATATCTGGCAGTATGTAAGGGGTTAACGCAGAATTGAGAAATGGAAGGGGATACTTATTTTTAATCGTAATGAGATTAAGGGCCCGATAATCAATACCCTTCTTCTCTACAAAAAAAACCCCGGCGGATAGAGGAGAGTTGGAAGGGCGGATGAGACCCGAAGCGAGTGACGTGGTAATATAGTCCTCTAGTGATTCACATTCAGGTCTAGAAATATTATAAAGACGGGACGAGGGAAGTGTGGCACCCGGGAGAAGATTAATGGAACAGTCATAAGGACGGTGTGGTGGTAAGGACAATGCGCAGTCCTTACTGAAGACCTCCTTAAGATCATGATATGTAGTGGGGACAACCGACAAATCTATGACTTCCGGAGTAACGATACGTGCGGGCCCGATGCGAGGGCATGCGGACTGGAGACAATGTGTGTGACAAAAATTACCCCAATTAACGACTCTAGTCTTGACCCAGTCAATCTGGGGGTTATGCTGAGCTAGCCAGGTAAGTCCGAGCACAACAGGAGCAGAGCGGGAGGGAATGACGAGAAAACAAATGGCCTCAAAATGGTTACCAGATAATTTAAGAGTTAATGGCTCAGTCTAATGAGTCACGCTCGCCAGGCGGCCCCCGTCGAGGGGACGGACCACTCTAGATACGTGTAATTCAGAAACGGGAATAGACAAACGTTTAACAAGTGTTTCATCAATAAAATTGTCATCTCAACCAGAGTCAATAAGGGCACCAATGTCAAAATGCTTAGTAATATCCCAGGTGAGCGTGCCAGTGAGTTGAAGACGTGACAGAGTCTGACCTGTAGATGGCGGTAGAGGAGCAGGAGAAGCGGCTGGAACCTGTGTAGCTGTGGTGCGGCGAGTGGGTGGAGCTTGGGTGCGCGGTGGTGATGAAGCTTGGGTGCGCGGAGTTGATGAAGCTTGAGAACGATGGCGGGATGTACGCAGAGATTAGCGATTCAAGCGATGACCGGCCTCTCCACAATACAGGCAAAGCTGGAGACGAAAACGACGATCCCTCTCCGCATGAGTGAGGCGAGATCCTCCTAATTGCATGGGCTAGTCGTCTCGTGGTATCGGCAAGGAATCGACAAATGGTATCGGAGCGGCAGAAACCTGATGTCCTCCATGGCCACTCCCATAATACGCAAAGGAGCGCACCCCTTGTCGTCGGAATCTCTCCTTTTCCCAGTCAACAAGGCGGGACTCCACCTCCGCTGCCATAGCAACAAGCTCGTCGAGGCTCTCGGGAGTTTTGAGCGGAATCATTAGTCTTCGGACCCTATTTGCAAGGCCGACGGAAAATACATCCACCAATGCGGACGTGGGCCATTCACTTTCCGCCGCCAGTTTACGAAATTCAATAGCGAAGTCCGTGACACTTCGCTGCCCTTGTTGTAGACGTAGCAACGCTCGTGCCGCCTCACGCCCAGGCTTCTCACGTTGGAAGATGCTCCTTAAGGCTTTGGAGAAGGCGGCGTATGAGGCGCACACGGGTGAATGACGCACCCACTCTGCGGTGGCCCAAGCCGACGCCCGTCCACTCATGTGGGTCATCACGAACGCCACGCGAGCCCTTTCCGAGGGAAAGGAAGCGGGTAAAAGTTCAAAATAGATCTCACATTGGGTGAGAAAAGGGAGCACATCACCGGACTCGCCGGAGAAGCGCTCTGGCTTGGAGAGCGGTGGGCAAGATGCCGGTGAAGTGTCATTAGGCAGAGGAGTATCCTCTGGACGTGGAGGTAACTGCGGAACTGCTGGAACGGCTATGGAAGGAGACATGGCCTGCAGAGCGGTGAGTACACTACTGAGCTGTTTTTCCATGTGTTGAGGCGGGCATCTTGACGTTCAGTCATGGCGTTGACACATGTCCCCAGCAAACCAAATTGTTCGTCCTGTTGCCCCAGACAAATTGCCTGCTGTTGCAATTCCCGTCTGAATGGTTCAGTCCCTGCGAGGTCCATAGACATGGCCGACTATTCTGTTACGGTCATATATATCTATATCTATATATATATATATATATATATATATATATATATATATATATATATATATATATATATATATATATCTATATCTATATATATATATATATATATATATATATATATATATCTATATCTATATCTATATCTATATATATATATATATATATATATATATATATATGTGTATATATATATATATAGTTCAAGGGTGGACCCCGAGATGCAGAGAATGGAGGCAAGGTTAGCGATAGTGACAAAAAAATAAAATATTTAATAAGTCAAAATGGTAACTAAGGAAGATGGGGCAAACGTGCACACCATGGGAAATATAACAAAGGTAGTCTCTCTCAGAGGCTGGTAGGGAAAAGGCCAGGACGCACACAGCGTGGCAAAACTAGTCCTCAAAACAAGGAGGCTAGAAATAACAAAAACACAACGAGGTCAAAATACACGAATATACGAGAGTAACATACCAGGGGAGCTGAATGCGAGAAGAACATGTCAGAGTGGAGTTCAGGAACAATAGTCGGCTGGGACCAGCTGGCGGAGAAGCGCTTAAATACTACCGGGACGTGATTGGCAGCAGGTGTGCCTAGTGAGGGCCAATCGACTGGGGAAAAAGACTGACAAACCAGATGAGGAGGCAGGGAGAATACAACAAACACAATGGATCAATTATAAATAAATATTTCTACACATAGAGGTAATCATCAACTTAAAGTGCCCTTTTTGGGGATTGTAATAGAGATACATCTGGATTCATCAACTTAAGGATCGCTGTAAACGGCTGATCCGTCGGCGGTCTCGTCTTGTCCCCCCCCTGTAACGTGTGTCTGCTGTTAGTGTGACTGTGCCGAAAATGTGATTTTCAGTTCTGATATGTCTTGTACATGTTGGAACGGACAAATAAAAATGATTCTGATTCTGATTCTTAATTCTAAACTTTTCTTCACAAAAAAAGAAATCTTTAACATCAATGTTTATGGAACATGTCCACAAAAAATCTAGTATTCAACACTGAATATTGCATTTTTGCATTTCTTTTCACAGTTTATGAACTCAAATTCATATTTTGTTGTGTTGCTATTTTCAAAAAATATATTTATAAAGGATTTCTGAATTGTTGCTATTTTTAGAATATTAAAAAAAAAACTTACGTACCCCTTGGCATACCTTCAAGTGCCCCCAGGGGTACGCGTACCCCCATTTGAGAACCACTGTTCTAGACAACTGAAACGTCTGGTCTGTTTCACAAACAGACCAGACATTCCTCCTCAAATTTAGCCAAATTCAATTATGTCTCTGTTTAATTCTTTGCTTCTTGTCTTGTTTAATAGATGTCATCAGTGTTTGAACCTGACACCCTTAAAACTATCCATGGATATTGTACAAAAATGGCCAGGCTGCATGATAAAAAGCATGTGCAGCGAACAGTATAATATGCAGATTGCCTCATGGCTTTGCATGGTTATGAGAAATATACTGAGATGAGTTTTTGACCCTGAGTCCTGCACAGTGTACAGTCCCAGCCAGGCAAAAATATATATGTAAATATAAATCTAATGATTAAATATCTTGCGATGGAGCAAAGGTAATCCTTCAAGCTCCGGTGTACATGATCATCTTCCACAACATGCCATGTGGGAGCCTATGTTTCCATGGTAACAAATATCAACGCGGAAATTAATGTGCTTTAAAACTTTGGGTGATTCGCTCATTCGGATTCAAATGCATATAAACACTTTTTATGAGCTGTGGTGATCTCATGCGAATGCTTCTGTTGATCAGTGGACAAGAAACCCATGAGAGACACACGCGCGCACACACACACACACACACTAACTGAGCAATTTCTTTCATTTGCACCTAATCCTTTTAACAACCTTGGCATCTGGACCACGGCTGCAAACAACTTAAATATTTACGCACAGACTATTTGAGTTTATTTACAGTTAACCCAAAATGCCTTTTGATAATGATTACATTCAAACAAAGAGGCATAAGGCAATGGACTAATTACAAGCAGCCATCATGAAGGTGAGATGTATTTTTCTCATCATTCTAAACTAATTGGATTGTGTCTGAGGTAGGGTTGTATGGTATACCGGTATTAGTAAAGTACCACGATATTAATGAATTATATTAGGTACTATACAACTTCTGAAGCGTACCGGTCCTGCACCCCCCATCGAAGTCTATGTTTCTCAACGTCCATCCATCTATCCATTTTCTACCGTTTGTCCCGTTCGGGGTCGCGGGGGTGCTGAAGCCTATCTCAGCTGCATCGGGCGGAAGGCGGGGTAAACCCTGGACAAGTCGCTATCTCATCGCAGGGCCAACACAGATAGACAGACAACATTCACACTCACATTCACACACTAGGGACCATTTAGTGTTGCTAATCAACCTATCCACAGGTGCATGTTTTAGGAGGTGGGAGGAAGCCGGAGTACCCGGAGGGAACCCACGCAGTCATGAGCAGAATATCCAAACTCGACACAGATCGATCCCAAGCCCAGGATCGAACCCAGGACCTTCGTATTGTGAGATACATTCACTAACCCACATTCTAAACTAAGTGGATTGTGTCTGAGATAGAATAGTACAGTATACCGGTATTAGTATAGTACCGCGATACTAATGAATCATATTCGGTAAAATACCACATCTGAAGCATACCGGTCCCGCACTGCCCCGCGCCCATGTCGAAGTCACGTCGTGACATTGCTGTCTTTACAAGCAAAGGAGCATGTTTGGTAGCACACAATCACGGAGTACTTACAAAATGATACAGTGTGTAGACAGAAAAGGGAGAACGGACACATTTTGGCTTGAAAACTAATAGGAAGAGATGTTTTAAGACATGGCTAGCTAGCTAGCGGCTAACATCCATCCGCCGTCGGCAGTGTTCTGGCGAGTTCTAAATAACTAATCCTCTAATCCTGGTCTCCATGGCGACAAATAAAGTATGTTTCTTACAAATATCATCTCTGCAAGATGAGGAATAGCTAAACATGCTTCACTACACACCGTAGCTCCCCGGCATCAAAATGTAAACAAACACTATGGGTGGATCTACACCTAACATCCACTGATATCATTGCATCCACTGTAATGATATCAAGTACAGGCACGTATCTAGTCGATACTACTATGATTACGTCTATTTTTTGGCATCACATCTTTCTTTTTTAAAAACTGTATATTATGTTTATAAACTCAGGAGATATGTCCCTGGACACATGAGGACTTTATCCATGACCACTGTATGATCCTGTAATGACTTGTTATTGGATTGATACCTAAGTTAGTGGTATCATCCAGTAAATAATGTTAAGTATCAAACAAAAGAATAATAAGTGATTTTTGCATTTTGCTTTGTCAAAAATGGGACTCAGATGCAGAGTAGGGAACAATCTGGCAGGCTTTTATTTTGAAAGTTTCTTTTCACCTCCAGAGTCAGGGAAAATCAACATAGGCTGTAACCTGACTAGTCGGCGAAAAAAGGTTCCACAAAAAGGAAAAAAACAAAAATCACTCTGAAAGGAGGAAGCACAAAAACAATCACGAACCAAACTTGGCGCAGGATATAACCTATGAAATTTATAATTAACAAAAAACGCTCCAAAAAGAGGAAGAAACAATGGCTATAAAACTTCTACACTGTATCTTATTCAAAAAAGGTTATCAAAAGGTGTCACTCAAAAAACTGAGGAAAAGGAAGAACTGTAAGAAAAAACTGAAAACTCACCACTTCGGCTGCAAAACTAAATAACCAAAATCACTCTGCTGAGGAGGAGAAAAAGACAGGTCAAAATATTAACAAGGGAATTCAGGATCAAGATTTTCAAACAGGAGACCAGGAAAGGCTTGGACAGGATGCAAGAGAGGCACAAACAAACGAGACAATCTGGCACAGAACAAAGAGAGGCGTGGGCTTATACAAACCCTGTTTCCATATGAGTTGGAAAATTGTGTTGGATGTAAATATAAACGGAATACAATGATTTGCAAATCCTTTTCAACCCATATTCAATTGAAAGCACTACAAAGACAAGATATTTGATGTTCAAACTCATGAACTTGATTTTTTCTTGCATATAATAATTTAGAATTTCATGGCTGCAACACGTCCGAAAGTAGTTGGGAAAGGGCATGTTCACCACTGTGTTACATCACCTTTTCTTTTAACAACACTCAATAAACATGTGGGAACTGAAGAAACTAACTGTATGAAGCTTTGTTGATGTACGGCTTAAATTGTTCAACAGTCCGGGGTCTTGTTGTCGTATTTTACGCTTCATAATACGCCACACATTTTCGATGGGAGACATGTCTGGACTGCAGGCGGGCCAGGAAAGTACCCGCACTCTTTTACTACAAAGCCACGCTGTTGTAACACGTGGCTTGGCATTGTTTTGCTGAAATAAGCAGGGGCGTCCATGATAATGTTGCTTGGATGACAACATATGTTGCTCCAAAACCTGTATGGAACATTCAGGATTAATGGTGCCCTCACAGATGTGTAAGTTACCCATGCCTTGTGCACTAATACACCCCCATACCATCACAGATGCTGGCTTTTGAACTTTGTGCCTATAAAAATCCAGATGGTTATTTTCCTCTTTGTTTCGGAGGACACCACGTCCACAATTTCCAAATATAATTTGAAATGTGGACTCTTCTGACCACAGAACAATTTTCTACTTTGCATCAGCCCATCTTAGATGAGCTCGGGTGTTGTTGATAAATGGCTTTCGCTTTACATAATTGAGTTTTAACTTGCACTTACAGATGTAGCGACCAACTGTAGTTACTGACAGTGGTTTTACGAAGTGTTCCTGAGCCCATGTGGAGATTTCCATTACACCTGAGGGCTCAAAGGTCCGTAATATCATCGCTTACGTGCAGTGATTTCTCCAGATTCTCTGAACCTTTTGATGATTTTACGTACCGTAGATGATGGGGGGTGGTGGGTGGGGGGGTGTCACCCACGGGGGGGTGGGGGTCACCCATATTTGCGGTCCTCTCCAAGGTTTCTCATTGTCATCCCACTAGGTTGAGTTTTTCCTTGCCCTGATGTGGGATCTGAAACGAGGGTGTCGTTGTGGCGAGTGCCGCCATTTGAGACACTTGTGATTTAGGGCTATATGAATAAACATTGATTGATTGATTCTTCATCACTGATTATTATAAATGATAAATGGGTTGTACTTGTATAGCGCTTCGCTACCTTCAAGGTACTCAAAGCGCTTTGACACTACTTCCACATTTACCCATTCACACACACATTCACACACTGATGGAGAGAGCTGCAATGCGAGGCGCTAACCAGCACCCATCAGGAGCAAGGGTGAAGAGTCTTGCTCGGAACACAACGGACGTGACAAGGTTGGTACTAGGTGGGGATTGTGCCAGGGACCCTCGAGTTGTGCACGGCCACTCTTCCACTGTTATTATAATATTTCGGTTGGAATAGATTGTAAAAAAAAAAACATTTCAGGTCTGCGTGTTATGATGCACACGCCATCTGCTTCTCCCTCCCCAGCAGTAGCACCTAGAGGCCCCGCTGTTCGCGCGGCAAGACACGCCCCCGCACGTGCCGCGCAGACTTCAGCCATGCGCCTCCACAGCTGCCGACAATCACCTATCAACGCAGCTGGTCTTGACGAGAGGCAGCGGCATAAAAACTCACGCCACTGACTGCTCCATGCCGGAACAACCTTTTGATTCAGTAAGCTTCACGTCTCTGGCTCCTCACCTGTGTCTCTCTTTCTTGCTCGTTTTGTCTCCCTCGTGCCTAGTCCTTATCTGTCCTTGTCGTCTGCTCTTCCCACAGTACCTCCGTACCTCTGCAGTGAGCGGTGCGTCACAACTGCTAATTTCTTTCCCCCGGACTCTGACTGCCTCCCTGGACCCTCGACCCACCGCGCTCGCACCTGGAACTCTGGACGTCTCTCTCTTGCCCCCACGGACCTCGCTAGGATTTCGGACCTCTCTCGCTTCACCCTTCTGGACTTGTTTGCTACTGCAATCAACACACACTTACAACAACCCCAGGTAACTTATATTTGAGTAACTTCCACACATAGCCTTGCATCCACACACATAGTGGCATACACACCCCACGTACTCATCAAGCCAAAATAAAACCTTTGAGCTAGACCTCCTGATGTCGTGCCGTCTCCTTCCCCCAGTATAAACGTAACAGTTTGTTCCGGCCATGATGAAACCAGACGGCACGCAGATATTTCAAGCCGCCCCTCTGTCCCGAGCCCCCTCGACACCTGAGATGTCTGCCATGTTGACAGTACTCCAGCAACACAGAATCGTTTTTCCGAATTGGAGGACCATCTGAATGTCTCCTTCTCTCGCCTGCAGGCTAGAGTGAACACCCTCAGTCCAAACCAGGTGACACTCTCCACGCCTGACACGAGCACCCCAACGACACCCTCCCCAGGGGGTCAGCCTCAACTTCGGGAACCCAAGATTGCCAGTCCTAAATCTTTCGAGGGGGACTTTGAACTTTGCAGAGGTTTCCTGGTACAGTGTGAGTTAATATTTCAACACCAACAGTCTCGTTATGCTACAGATGGTGCTAAGATAGCATTCATGTTTTCACTGCTTTCCGGTCCGGCATTGAAGTGGGCCACAGCAGCTATTAATAAGACTTTGGGACTGAGCTCCGATTACGTTGCTTTTCGTACTGAGTTCCTCGCAGTCTTCAACCACCCAGTCGATGCTGGGGACGCCGCCACGAGGCTGCACACAATCCGGCAGGGCTCCCGCTCCGTAGCCGCTTACACTCTAGAGTTCCGCACTCTGGCAGCTGACAGCGAATGGGGAGACAAGACACTACAGAGCGCTTACAGGAGAGGCCTTAGCGAGACCATAAAGGACGGCTTGCTGCGGGACCGACCTTCCTCCTGCCGGGAGCTCATCGAGTTGGCCCTGCTTTTTGACCAGAGACTGTTGGAACGTGCCGCAGAAAGACACCAAAACCCCTCCAGCTTCACATTGACACCCCTACCTCGACCTGCCGACCGTTGTCTTGCAGGACAGACATTTCCCCCGACTATGTCCCCTGCTACTATCACGGAGCCGATGCAGATAGGCAGGTCTCGATTGTCGACTGAGGAACGGGAGAGAAGTTTCCGGCAACGTCTCTGCCTCTACTACGCCCTTGCGGACCACATCATCCGCCACTGTCCTTCGCGACCGAGGGACCTGGCTCCCCAACCAAGAGGTATGCTGGTGAGCCATACCGCCGTCCCCACCTTAAAGAGGAGGGAGAGAATGGATCCTGGCATACTGTTTCCTGCGACCTTGACCTGGAACTCGAGGACATTATCAGTTGGGGCCTATTTGGACTCCGGGGCAGACGACAGCTTTATCGACTTTGAATATGCACAAAGAACCGGGATCCCCATGGTTCCTCTCGATACCTTCCTCTCCGCTCAAGCTTTGGACGGACACCCTTTAGGCCCCATCAAACACCGCACTATACCCCTGTCATTGACCCTCTCAGGCAACCATACTGAGACCATCAGCCTCTGGGTACTGGATGCCCCATTAGCCCCCTTTGTCCTCGGCCGCTCCTGGCTTTGTCAGCACGACCCCCATATATCCTGGTCATCTGGCAGAATACTGGCATGGAGCACTTCCTGCCACGCGCACTGCCTCAGGTCTGCAGTAGCTCCCCCTTGCAGACTCAAGCCCACTTCACCACCTCCCGATCTCTCCCGTGTTCCTTTGGCGTACCATGACCTGGCGGCTGTCTTCAGCAAGGAACAAGCTCTTTCTCTTCCACCCCACAGACCCTATGACTGCGCGATTGACCTGATCCCCAATGCGGTCCTCCCGTCCAGCCGTCTGTATAATCTGTCCCTCCCTGAGAAGCAAGCCATGAGTGACTACATCTCTGAGTCTCTCACCTCCGGAATCATCACCCCATCAAAGTCACCGGTGGCAGCAGGGTTTTTTTTTGTTAACAAGAAGGACGGTTCTTTAAGACCCTGTATTGACTACCGACAACTCAATTGCATTACCGTTAAGAACAAATTCCCACTACCCCTCCTGAGCTCATCCTTTGAGCCCCTCGCCCCTGCCACCATTTTCACAAAGTTGGATTTACGTAATGCCTACCACCTGGTGCGCATCAAGGAGGGTGATGAGTGGAAAACGGCATTCAATACTCATCTGGGCCATTTTGAGTACCGAGTCATACCGTTCGGGCTTACAAACGCACCTGCCGTCTTCCAAGCCCTTGTGAACGACATTCTAAGAGACATGATCGATCGGTTTGTTGTTGTTTACTTGGATGACATTCTAATTTTTTCTAAGGATCTACAGGAGCATCACCGACACGTCCGCGTCGTTCTTCAGCGACTCCTGGAAAACCGCCTCTTCGTGAAAGCCGAGAAATGTGAGTTTCACGCAACATCTGTTGACTTTCTGGGCTTTATCATTGAAAGCGGTCATATCAAGGCTGACCCCAAGAAGGTGGAAGCAGTAGTGGAGTGGCCCAAGCCTTCTACTCGGACGGAGCTAAGGCGCTTCCTGGGATTTGCGGGATGTTACCGACGGTTCATTAGGGATTTCAGTAAGGTGGCCGCACCACTCCATGCTCTCACATCTACCAACATTCCCTTTCAGTGGACCACAGAGGCCGGGAGGGCCTTTTGGAGCCTCAAGAGGAGTTTTGTCTCTGCCCCTATCCTTGTTCATCCTGACCCAGACTGCCCGTTTATTGTTGAGGTGGGTACCTCCGATTCAGGGATTGGGGCGGTGTTGTCTCAGCGCTCCAAGTTAGATAACTGTATCCATCCCTGTGCTTATTTTTCCAGACGCCTTTCGCCTGCAGAACGTAACTATGATGCTGGTAACAGGGAGTTGCTGGCAGTCCACGACGCTTTGAAAGAGTGGAGACACTGGCTTGAAGGGGCCAAACACCAATTTCAGGTCCTCACAGATCACCGCAACCTCCTGCATGTCCGGTCAGCTAGAAGGCTGAATGACCGTCAGGCCCACTGGTCCCAATTATTTTGCCGGTTTGACTACGTCCTCTCGTACGGGCCGGGCTCCCGCAATACTAAGGCTGATGCCTTGTCCCGGCAATTCTCGGAGGAGCCCGCCTGCACCGTCTCTCAAGAACCCATCATTCCTCCGGCCCGAATTATCGGCATGGTCACCTGGGAAGTGGAGAACCTGGTTCAGCGTGCCCTGCGTTCCAATCCCGGACCTAGGGGCGGACCCCCCAACAAGCTTTTTGTTCCCCGAGAACTACGCGCCAAGGTTCTGGACTGGGGGCATTCCAGCATCATCGCCTGCCATCCGGGATTCCAACGCACACTCTCCTTCATTCGCCGGCGGTTCTGGTGGCCGTCGATGGCTTTGGATACACGTGAGTTTATCGCAGCATGCAGTACCTGTTCTCGTAACAAGTCTTCCCACAGACCGCCGGCGGGCCTGCTGTGTCCCCTAACTGTCCCCGGTCGTCCCTGGTCACACATCGCGCTGGATTTCATCACTGGATTTCCCTCATCTCGAGGTAACACCACCATCCTTACCATCGTTGATCGCTTCTCCAAAGCCGCGCAATTTGTCCCTCTGCCTAAACTTCCCTCTTCTTCCGAGACGGCCGACCTCCTTACCACTCACGTGGTTAAGCAGCATGGCATTCCCATGGACATTGTGTCTGACCGTGGCCCCCAGTTCACTTCCCGGTTGTGGCAGTCATTTTGTAAGGGGATTGGGGCTACGGTCAGTCTTACATCAGGATACCACCCACAGAGTAACGGGCAAGCAGAGAGGACAAACCAATGTGTTGAGACCATGCTACGCTGTGTTGCAGCCCGCCAACCTGCCTCTTGGAGCAAGTTCTTGCCCTGGGTCGAGTTCGCCTACAATTTTATGAAGAGCTCGGCCACAGGTTTGTCACCATTCGAGTGCTCCCTCGGTTACCAACCCCCTATATTCCCCCAACAAGAGGCCGAAGTGGCCCTCCCTTCTTCTCGCAGGCACATCAAGAGATGCCGTCAGATTTGGAAAACCGCCCGTGCTGCCCTGTTGAGGGCCTCCGAAAGAATGTGCCGCAGTGCCAACCGGCGGCGCATTCCGGCTCCATCCTACACTCCTGGACAACAAGTCCTGTTACGGGCCAAAGACCTCCAAATACAGGTACCTTCCCGTAAACTTGCACCGCGGTTTGTAGGACCATATACGGTGGAGGCCATCATCAACCCAGCATCTGTTCGTCTGTCTCTTCCCCCCTCAGTGAAGCGACATCCGGTGGTCCATGTATCCCAAATTAAGCCTGTTTGTAGTTCTCCACTCTCTTCCCCTGACCCTATTCCGCCCCCTCCTAGAATTCTGGATAACGGTGACCCAGTTTGGACCATCAAGGAGATCCTTGGGGTCCGTCGGCAAGGTAGGGGTCTGGTATTTTTGGTAGATTGGGAGGGTTATGGTCCAGAGGATAGATCCTGGGTGCCGGCCTCCTATCTCGCTGATCCCTCTCTTCTGAAGAACTTCTATCAAGCCAACCCTGGAGCTCTCCGGCGCTCGTCGGGAGCCTCGCATAAGAGTGGGGGCACTGTTATGATGCACACGCCATCTGCTTCTCCCTCCCCAGCAGTAGCACCTAGAGGCCCCGCTGTTCGCACGGCAAGACACGCCCCCGCACGTGCCGCGCAGACTGCAGCCATGCGCCTCCACAGCTGCCGACGATCACCTATCAACGAAGCTGGTCTTGACGAGAGGCAGCGGCATAAAAACTCACGCCACTGACTGCTCCATGCCGGAACAACCTTTTGATTCAGTAAGCTTCACGTCTCTGTGTCTCTCTCTCTTGCTCGTTTTGTCTCCCTCGTGCCTAGTCCTTATCTGTCCTTGTCGTCTGCTATTCCCACAGTACCTCCGTGCCTCTGTAGTGAGCGGTGCGTCTCACCTGCTAATTTCTTTCCCCCGGACTCTGACTGCCTCCCTGGACCCTCGAACCCCCGCGCTCGCACCTGGATCTCTGGACGTCTCTCTCTTACCCCCACGGACCTTGCTAGGATTTCGGACCTCTCTCGCTTCACCCTTCTGGACTTGTTTGCTACTGCAATCAACACACACTTACAACAACCCCAGGTAACTTATATTTGAGTAACTTCCACACATAGCCTTGCATCTACACACATAGTGGCATACACACCCCACGTACTCATCAAGCCAAAATAAAACCTTTGAGCTAGACCTCCTGATGTCGTGCCGTCTCCTTCCCCCAGTATAAACGTATCACTGCGTTCTGTTTGGGTCCCTTTGTGATCTTACTGTTGGTTGTTCCGATCCACTTTCAATGTATGGCGGTGGATTTTTAATTTGTTTAACGCTGAGCAACTTTTTGTTATTGTTGAAGCGCTAGGTGTGGTGGCTTCTGTCTGTACCTCTTCCTCACTATCTTCCCCTATAATTTGCCTATTTTTTCTTTTAATCGGGCCTATCTCATAAGCTCCAGGGCGCGGCCACTGCTGCTGCGCACTGCTCCCCTCACTTCCCAGGGGGTGAGAAAGGAGATGGGTCAAATGCAGAGGACACATTTCACCACACCTAGTGTGTGTGACAATCATTGGTACTTCACTTTTAATTTTAACTTTCATCTCTCTTAGCCCTTTCTTTTTCCTCTTCTGTTCCTTTTCTTTCTGTTCCTTAGCACTTTGAGCCATTCTCATCCAGCACTCGGAGTGTTCCCACCCCATTCTGGCCAGTTTCTTTTTTTCATTTCTGCATTGTTTGTATTATTGATTCCCGCAGCTTTAATATATCACCTACTATGAGGTCGAGAAATTTCAGTAAGTCTGGATTGTTTTTTTTCTACTGCTTTCCAGTCTTAACATTTTAACTCGTCTTTTGGAATAACCTTTGGTTTACTTGTCCCTTTTCCCATTTTGAGAATTTGGAGTAATCCGTCGTCCCCTACAGAGCCGAACTTATAAGGATTACTTTTTCTTTGTTGTAAGATAGTGGTTTAATTTATTATTGTGGTACATGTCGCTTCTGCAGGAGGTTTTCCCCCCAGTGGAGATGTCATGCCTAATGCGCCCACAATAACCCACAATTACTTCTCACAACTTTAGTATGGAGTGATCGCCTAGTGGTGATCACTCCCACACACTCTCCCCTTCACACCTTTCACACTCGTTTTACTGAATTTTCAGTTCTCGCGGACTCAGTCGTCCTTCTATGGCCTCTTCAGTTTTAGAATTGTCGGTTTTTACGTGGACTCCGTGGTCCTTAATTTGGCTTATTTTCAATGTTGAATCTTACAGAACTTTCATTCTTTTTGGACTCTACCGTCCTTCTGATTGTTAGGCCTTTTTACCTGTTACAGCCTAGGATTCACAGGGTTTGTTTTTCCGTCGTAACCCTTAGTCACACGCTTTTTCCATGCGTCGTAACCCTAAGTTACACGCCTTTTCTATGCATCATAAACCTAAGCTACACACCTTTGTTTTTTTCTATGCGTCGTAACCCTCAGTCACACGCTATTTTTCCTTTGTAATTCAAAACGTACTCACTGAAATCTGCGTTCCTTCCTTTGGTCCTCGGTTTCCCTTCAGTCATCCAGATCCCAGCCCGGGGTGAAGAAAATCAGCTACACAAATGGGAGATGTGGGGGCCATGGTCTTCTGATTTTACTCACCCGGCTGGAATCGTCAGACGTGTTGGAATCCGGCTCGAAGGACCAAGAAGATGTCAGGTTCAAACACTGATGAAATCTATTAATCAGACAAGAAGCAAGGAATCATGCAGAGACAGAGTTAAATATAGCTCATGAAGAGACATGTGTTTTGGCTGTACTCTAGTTACAGAGCCAAACCACGTTCTAAAAAAAAGCCTGCGTGCCTCCTGTATTTATTAGGAAAGACCCTACTACATCACTGTCGCTAAGGGAAGGGGGCAACCTCGACAACTCCAGTTAGACACAATATATGATTATGGAATAAATAAAAAGTAGGTGACGCAGGTCATATCGCCGTGTATCTGCTCTGTCTGCGTCACGGTGGTGTTTGGCCTTGGCCATCAGCAGACCGAGTGCCATCACCCAGTCTCTGCTTTGTCTGGTCCTGGTACCCAATGTTCGGCATTGACAGTCAGCAGGCCGAGTCTGGACAAAATACTGATGAAAAGAGGCTAGCAATCTCTTGGATTGCTAGCTTTGCACAAATACAGAAATATCACTTCAACACAAATTGACGATACCTTATAGTAACGGCCCTTAAGCATAAAGTTATGATGATAATAGATATATAATTATTCTAACAGTTTGCTGATTTCAAAGTCAGAATAGGAATTATAAGATCAAACTGTAATCAGTTAAATTTGATGATACCCGATAATAATTGCTACCTGATTCAGGTTTGAGTCTACGACCACACCCAGATACCTAAAATGGTCCAATGGTTAAAGGGATACATACAGGTACCGTTACACCCCTTATACATCATATCATTGCTGCCACTTTTTGGTGCGGAGCTTTCTTCCAAATGCTGAATGTAGGGAATCAAAACTAAGATAATTTGTTCAGAGGTATTAACCTATAAACTAATCATCAGATTATTTCAGATCAGTGAGAAGAAATATCCATCCATCCATTTTCTACCGCTTGTCCCTTGTGAGGTCGCGGGGGTGCTGGAGCCTATCCAAGCTGCACACGGGCAGAATGCGGGGTGCACCCTGGACAAGTCGTCACCTCATCACAGGGCCAACACAGATATAAGGACAACATTCACACTCACATTCATTCACAAGGGCAAATTTTGTGTTGCCAATCAACTAATCCCCAAGTGCATGTCTTTGGAGGTGAGAGGAAGCCGGAGTACTCGGAGGGAATCCACGCAGTCACAGGGAAAACATAAAACTCCGTACATAAAGATCCTGAGCTCCGTATCAAACCCAGGATCTTCGTATTGTGAGGCACATGCACTAACCCTAAATCAATAATCAGTGAACATTCTCAACAAAGATAGGAAGATTTTAATACAGAGCTTTGACAAGAGTAACTGCATGACATTTCTGATTAAGCCAAAAAGCCGGAAAACATATCTTCACTTCTCTTGTGGCTGTGTAAGTGCTCTTGCCTCATTACACGAGACAGCTACTGTAGGAGGAGGCCTTTATCTTTCCAACCTCCAAAAAAGATCTGCCTCAAAGCATCCGGGACACTTTTGGCCTTAACACCAATCAGTGTCAACGCTGCAAGCAGACAAACTGCTGACAGGCTCAGTGTTCTTTAAGCTGAGGTGTTACAAGACCATGAAACAGCCAGTGGCATACTCCTCCGCCATTAGCATATTCATGTGTTAGAATTGATTCTGTTGGACACAACGAAGCGCTCGCACGCTGCAGTCACAACCTGGGGCTTAGAGCTACCCAATGTGCGATGGTGAAATTATTTAACTGGAAGAAGAGTTTTGGTTGCTGCATGATAACAGGAATATTACTTTTAGGGAACGTATAGAATGTACTTGACCCAAGATTCAAGACACTTCAAGATTGTCAAAATAGAGCGGTCAAATGTGATTGTTTTTTTTTTCAGTTCAGTTCAGTTCAGTTCAGTTTGGTTTCAGTTTATTTCGAATATGCCTACGATACAATGTAATTCCTCACATATTTCCAGTGGTTCCATTACAGCACGCCCGAAAAGGAGTAGGAAGAAGCAGGGCTTATTTAATCTTACCCCCTTTCATTCCATAGCAATTTTATCCCATTTACATACCCCATAAATAAATAATAAATGAATAATATACCATAGTAAGCAAAAACATTTAAATACATAAATAATCTTTCTCTCAAAAGAAAAGAAAAAAAAGGAAAAAAAGGTTCAAGATGTTCATCATCATTCTTGTTCTGTGTACTTTGTGAATACTTGTAGTTTGAACAGTCTCTTTAATTGAATCATATTGGTGCTTGGTGTGATTTCTTTGGTTCAATCCAATCCAATCCACTTTATTTGTATAGCACATTTAAACAACAATAACGTTTCCAAAGTGCTGCACAGCCATGTTAAAAACAATATTAAAAAAAACAATATTATGCTCCACCAATGACTGAATAAAAACAAAAAATAAATGAATATAAAACCAATATAAAAAAAAACAATATAAAAACAAATATGATTAAAAAATATTTTAAAGGGTGAAATCAATTAAAACAGTAAAATAGAAATCAAAGTGTATAAAAAACACAGAGGACAACAGAGGACGGAGGACCACACAACTCACGTAGTGTTAAAAGCCAAAGAATAAAAGTGGGTCTTAAGACGAGACTTAAAACACTCCACTGTGGAAGCAGTTAGAACATGGAGGGGCAGAGTGTTCCAGAGCTTAGGGCCGATCACAGAGAAGGTCCTGTCTCCCCTGGTTTTAAGTCTGGTCTTGGGCACCACGAGCTGGAACTGGCTCTCGGACCTCAGAGGGCGCGCAGGAATGTAAATTTGGATGAGGTCCGAGATATATTGAGGTGCCAGTCCATGTAAAGATTTAAAAACAAACAGCAATGTTTTAAAATCAATTCTAAAATGAACAGGGAGCCAGTGCAAACTCTGAAGAATTGGGGTTATATGCTGGCGTTTCTTGGCCCCTGTTAAAAGTCGTGCTGCCGCGTTGTGGACTAACTGCAACCGGGAGAGAGCTTTTTGGCTAATGCCAGAATAAAGTGCATTGCAGTAGTCCAGGCGACTTGAAATAAAAGCATGCACGACTTGTTCAAAAAGGTTAAAAGATAAAAACAGTTTAACCTTTACTAAACGAAGGTGATAAAAACACGATTTTAAAACGCCATTGACTTGTTTGTCTAGTTTAAAATCGCTGTCCATAGTCTTAATCCATTCCATAATTTAATTCCACATACAGATATGCTAAAGGCGTTAAGTGTTGTACTAGCATACACATGTTTTAAATGAGATGTTCCTCTAAGGTTATATTTCTCCTCTTTTGTTGAGAAAAACGTTTGTTCATTCTTGGGTAGCAGGTTATAGTTTGCTTTGTACATCATTTTAGCTTTTTGCAAATCCACAAGGTTGTTGAATTTCAATATTTTTGATTCAATAAATAAAGGGTTTTTATGTTCTCTATATCCAACATTATGTATTATTCTAATTTATCTTTTTTTTTAACATAGTTAGAGAATAAAGCTTACATTTGTAGTTGTTCCCCATATTTCTACAAAATAACTCAGATACGTTAACACTAGCGAATAGTAAAGAATATGAAGTGATTTTTGGTCTAGAACATGTTTTGCTTTATTCATTTTTGATGTGTTTCTTGCTACTTTATGTTGTATATTTTTAACATGAGTTTTCCGGTTCATTTTATCATCTATTGCGACACCCAAAAATGTGTTTTCATTTGCCCTGTCAATATGGAGTTTATATATTTGTAATAGTGGTTGACTCGCTCTTCTACTGTTACCAAATAGCATTATTTTAGTTTTTACTGAGATTCAAAGATAGTTGGATTCTGAATACTATTTTTTTTTTAATTTACTTAGAATATTTAAATAGTGTCATCACTATAGGTTCAAGTCTGGATAGGACTACGTTTGGTCCGTCAGTTTGTGATTTGTAATTTACACAATAAATAATTCTTCGGTCTACAGTACCTGTAAAATGATAGCAGTTGTGCTAAACATGATTTATTTCACTTTGTTGCACCAATAGATTACAAACCTTGTCTGTTTTTTAAACTTTTCTCACTATTGTTACCTTTTTCATTATCTGCATTGGACTTCCTCCTTTCTTCCTTTTGTTTTGCTAAGTCTTCCTCTCCTCAATTTGGTGTGGGATTTATAAAGCCTAGAGTGATGAACTCAAAGTCCACAATGTTAAAGAACGGCTTTATCCGAACCAATACCTTCCCCTGACTCCTTTCACTCTCAGTAGTTAGCATGTCTTTAGTCAGGGTCTCTGCAGGTTTTAATCAAGAGAGCAGCATTGCTTGACGACATGACAAATCCCTCCGAGAAAACTCTTGCTGTACTCAGGAAAGCCAGCAATGACGCACAACAGACGTCCCAGTAACACAGCAACAGTTATTGGATGAAGATTTGCGAGAGTGTTCAGCCGTGAAAATGTCTGTGCAATGTATGCTGGCAGAAAGAGAGCTTTTGGCCCTAGTGCGGTAAAGATGACCCCCTGAAATCTGCCTGTGGTGACTTCATAACAGATGATAGAAAATAGATAGAGAGATGGATGGAACAATATCTGGAGCTCTATGCAAAGGAGAACGCTGTCACTGATACTGCAAGCACTACCATTAACCCCCTGCCTGTTATGGAGGAGCTCGATGATATGTCCACTTTTAAGGAGCTGAGCAAGGCTATTGATTCTCAAGCCTGTGGTAAAGATACAGAAAATAATGGCATTCCAACAGAGATCATAAAGGTTGGAGAAAGCAACGCCCTCCTCCATCACCTGCATCAGCTCTTGCTCCATTTTACCCCAAAACATTTCAAAGTGGAATATTTGATGTGAAGTAATTGGAGCCTTTAACCCTGTAAGCCCCGGACATAGAAATACATGGATAAAAAAATATTCAACCTGTCAGATGGTGTTGTAGGGGGCATTGGGGAATTAAAATGAAGTGTTGGCAAATTGTTCATAGTTTGATAAGGTTTTATGGAACCGTTGTAACGATACAACGTTGGGTGAAAAGGGTAGCAAAATTTTCCATGAGCCATTTGTATTCATTTTCTGAACAACATGTTGTTCAGAAACCGCGACCCCAAAAGGGAATAAGCGGTAGAAAATGGATGGATGGGATGTTCCACATGTTTTCACTTCAGTCAAATAACTAAGGGTTCATTTGAATGCTTATTGCTCATCACCTTGACTCAGAACACTGTAAAATAATTATTTGAATCAATATAAAAAACACACATTTTTGTGTCATTGTTAGACTGAACAATAGACCCCAATTACTATGTTAAATAAAATAAAAATGTTGTAAATATATCACTGAGGGTCTTAGAGGGTTAATAGGTCAATAATCTATAATAATAAAAACGAAAAAGAATAAGTGTTATATTTACAATTTTTACTTTTAAGACTTAAGTCTGTAGATCTGATGATTTTTTTTTCATATTGAGTTGTTTGTTTGATGCCCTTTTTGTGAAATTAAACTTTGTTTCACAAAAAATATGCAATAAATCCCCCCAAAAAATGTTTGAATGTGGAATAGTTCATGTGAAGTAATTGGAGCCTGTCACGAGGGGGTCGCATCTTTGTGCGGGATTGTTCCTCCAAAGCAACACGGACACTTTGGAGGAAAACGTCAAGGTAGGATCTGATTTAATAAATAATACACTGTACAAAAACAGACAGAAACAAACAAAAGGAAAAGCGTGCCAAATGCACGGGAAGCTAAGGCGACAACTTAGCACAGAAATCAGGACAGGAATCAAAAACAAGAATAAACCAAAGTGATAGTTGCATACCGAAAACAACGAATCCACCCCGACTGTGGCGAGCAACGTGAATAAATAGCTCTCGGATTAGTGCTCAACAACAGGTGAACGTGCCGAACGCTAATCAGAGACAGATGAAACTAACAGCCATAGTAACCAAAAAAAACACCCAAAGTGCACAAAACTGAAACTAAGGGAGTCCAAAACTAAGAAAACATAACTAAACAAAACATCATCTGGACCACGGAAAATGACAGAGCCTCCAATAGGTCAATAACAGTCCGCATGGCAGCTTTGTGTTATTAATGTCAACGTTGCAACTTTTTCCATGTTACATTTCACCTGTTTACTCTTTTATTATACTTTTTTATGTTTTTATTTTTGATTGTAGTATTTTCAGAATGCGCCGGAGGCCGTTAAAAAATTAGTTGGGGGCACAAATGGCCCTCGGGTCACACTTTGGACACCCCTGATGTACAGCATGCTGGTTTTAAGCACTAAATGCAAAATGATGGATTGTGCAGGAACATGATGTGCATGACAAATACATGACAGTGTTAGTAGCTGTAATGTTTCTGCACATTGAAGCAGTTCGGTTTGCAACTGTGAAGTCGAAGATTTTGGTCATTTACATTGTGGGAAAGATGAGTCTCCAGATATAACATTAGTTCTTTTTGTACTCCCTTGCCCTTCTTTCAACTTTCAGTTCGATTTCCATGAACTTTGACCAACTATTCCGTTGTCCTATTTTCATCCTCAAGTTAGAAAAACAGACATCTTGTCAGGATTTTCATAGGCATTTTGAAGCAATATCTTTGCCCAACAGACGAAAATAAAGATCTATGTGACGTTTTATAGATCGCCATTACAGGATGAATCAGCACACAGTGTTATTTTATATTGCCCTCCCATTCTCTTCTTCCATCCATCCATCCATCCACTACTGCTTGTCCCTTTCGCATATTAGTCATAAAATTCCATTGCACAATGTGCCTTTGAGAGTGAGAGGGGATTTGGACCATGTACTGACAAACGAGGACAAATATTAAACCCACAAATCTTGTTTGATTCCCCAAAGTTTTGCGGGAACAATCTGGTATCATTTGTCTTTAGGTATTGTAGTGCCACTGCCAGCTAATTAACAATTAAGTAGTTTGATAGCTTATAGTTAACGACCATGATATATGAACCTGTATTGCATTTTATGTCCTTACATCTAGAAGCTCAACTTCTTTAGTTTTTGATTGCATGTTGTTTAATTAGGACTGACAACAAGTTAGCAAGTTAAAGTACCACACACACAATAGGTGTGGTGAAATTACCCTCAGCATTTGACACATCCCCTTATTGTACCCCCTGGGAGATGAAGGGAGCAGTGAGCAGCAGTGGTGGCCGCGCTCGGGAATCATTTTGGTAATTAAACCCACAATTCCAACTCTTGATGCGGAGTGCCAAGCAGGGAGGTATTGGGTCCCATTTTTATAGTCTTTGGTATGACTCGGCCGGGGTTTGAACTCATGACCTCCCGATCACAAACACTTATCAGATTAATCATGTTTCAACGCAGATTATTCACACAATTTATTTTGACTGTACATGCTCCTTTACCTTAAACGTGGAACGATACCTGAAAGGTTGCATGTGTCTTCACATGTTGAGTGATCAGGTCAATGCATATGTCAGTGCAAAGACGATGCTGAGACTAGGACTTATCTGCTCGCTTTCAAATGTTGGTTTGAAATCAAACTGACCTGGACTTTAGATGTAACTGTTACCAAATGCCAAATGTTAAAGTAAAACATTCTAAAAACAAATTCCTGTATGACACTCTAACAGTAAATTTGCATTTGGGTCGAAATATTAGGGTCTTTTTTCAGGTGGGACCCGTTTTCATTTTTTAGCAAAAGAAAAATTGTTATGATTTTGGACTCCTCCGTTCCCTGGTTTGTGCACTTGCTTGTTTTGTCCGGTTACCTTGGTTTCACATTTGTCCAACCTGCTCTTGGTTATACGCGTACCTGGGTTTGACTGATTGCTTGAGTATTTAAGCCTGTTTTCTACCTCAGTTCCTCCTGGATGGTTTGTTTGCTACTTGCAACACGCACGTTGGGTCCTCTTTTTGTATCCACTATTGCTAAGTTTCCCCTTAGTTTAGCGTGCGCTCTGTACGTCTATTTTTGGACTCTGTTCTCGTTGCTAAGTGTTAGCCTCGCTCTCCGTTCGTTCGGCACGCCCTTTTCTTTGTCATTTTGTATCAGTGTTTTTTATGTTTGTATTAAATCAATTCTTACCTGCAACTCCTGCCTGTCTTGGTCCTCGTGCATCCCTGGGGTGACAACACGCATCCACAATGCGTCGCTAACACTTAAAAAATAATACAATTAATAATTTTTTCAAATTGAGACTAACTGACTTTGGCTCATTTTCTGTGAAGAACATATATCAGAAAACATATTTAATGACCACACACCATACACCCCCCTACACATTTCTATTACATACAAGATGTCCGGCTAATAGAAGTGTGGAAATGGATGTTTTGTCTCCCACACGCGCACACACACACACACACACACACACACACACACACACACACACACACACACACACACACACACACACACACACACACACACACACACTTTTCTTATATTTCATACCTTCTTAGGACCTCTGAAAAATGCCACCCTTTCTAGAAAAAATAAAAATGTGTTTTTACAATATTCAATCAATCAATCAATGTTTACTTATACAGCCCTAAATCACTAGTGTCTCAAAGGGCTGCACAAACCACAACACAAACCACTACAACATCCTCGGTAGGCCCACATAAGGGCAAGGAAAACTCACACCCAGTGGGACGTCGGTGACAATGATGACTATGAGAACCTTGGAGAAGACCCGGCATATGTGGGCAACGCCCCCCCACCCCCCTCTAGGGGACCGAAAGAAATGGATGTCGAGCAAGTCTAACATGAAACTGTGAAAGTTCAATCCATAGTGGATCCAACACAGCCGCGAGAGTCCAGTCCAAAGCGAATCCAACACAGCAGCGAGAGTCCCGTTCACAGCGGAGCCAGCAGGAAACCATCCCTAGCGGAGGCGGATCAGCAGCGCAGAGATGTCCCCAGTCGATACATAGGCGAAAGGTCCATCCTGGGTCCCGAGTCTGGACAGCCAGTACTTCATCCATGGCCATCGGACCGGACCCCCTCCACAAGGGAGAGTGGGACATAGGAGAAAAAGAAAAGAAACGGCAGATCAACTGGTCTAATAAGGGAGTTATTAATATATACACATACTATACAAATATTAAAAAGGTTGTTGTGAAAAATAAGTTGGAATTTGGAGACGGCGTGGCGCAGTTGGGAGAGTGGTTGTGCCAGCATGCTGAGGGTTCCAGGTTCAATCCCCACTTTCTACCATCCTAGTCACGTTTATTGCGTCCTTGAGCAAGACACTTCACCCATGCTCCTGATACGACCTGGTTAGCGCATTGCATGGCAGCTCCCTCCATCAGTGTGTGAATGTGTGTGTGAATGGGTGAATGTGGAAATAGTGTCAAAGCGCTTTGAGTTCCTTAAAAAGGTAGAAAAGCACTTTACAAGTATAACCCTTTCACCATTTACAAAAAAAAGGTCACAATTTTACAAGAAAAAATTAGAATTTTGGCAGTATTGCAATAAGTCATAATTTTACTCAACGCGGGTCAAAATTTTACAAGAAAAGTTGTAATTTTACTCAATAACATTCACAATTTTACAAGAAAAGCTTATAATGTTGGCAATTTTACCAAAAGAGTCGTAATTTTACTCGACAAAGGTCACAATTTTATAAGAAAACTTTAACATTTTCGCAACATTATAACAATCGGAATTTTTACTTGGCAAAATTATGACAATAGTCATAATTTTACTGTAGAAGCTAACTATTAATAATCAAACCATAGTGTATTTGTTCATCCTGGGGTCACATATGGGACGCGGGTTGTCTTACGTCAGCACCGGAAATGGTAAAATCAACTCTTCACCTGGCAGGTATTCTCGGGGATGAATAGGGAAGTCCTTATTTAGCTGCCATCTTGTTTTATCATATATTGCTGCCTTAGCACCTTAGTGTTTACTTTTGTATGTACATTTACTCAACCAAAAATCCTGACTTTGGAGCAATGTTCACAGACTCTAGTATTTGGCTCTCTATTAGATGCAATGGTTTACCGTATTGGGACCATGATTTCGGTCCTACCTTGTTTACCGTTCCTCACATGGAAGGTACTTTTCCTTGGGTAAAAATACAAGAAGACACACACACACACACGTCTTATTGGCCACAGACTAGATTTCTGCATAAGCCCACAGGGGAAAAGAGATGGAGATGGTATGTCATTATACCTGATATACATGAAGACCCAACAGGCCAGTCAGCCAGGTGTCTGTTATTGTTGCTAGTGATGGAGCTGAGACATTTCTACTCTCTGAGGAGTGCGACTGCTTGTTAAACCTGCCATTGAAGCTTATAAGCAAGTGATGAGATGTGGAAAAGCAGGAAGGAAAGATACCACTTTGTAACAGAAATATAAATGCACTGACTATATATTTTTGGAACCCATCCATCCATCCATTTTCTACCGCTTATTCCCTTTTCGGGGTCACAGGGGGCGCTGGCGCCTATCTCAGCTACAATTGGGCGGAAGGCGGGGTACACCCTGGACAAGTCGCCACCTCATCGCAGCATTTTTTTTTGGAACCATGATTGTTATTTCTGTCCAGTGCAAAAGGGCAACGGTAACAGGCCTGCTTTGAAAGTCAATTGATGTTTTGATAGCAGTATTATGTAAAAATGTAATTGCTGTATGTTCTGTACTGCAGTGATGGGCAAGCTACTTGGAAAATGTAGCTAGCTAAGCCACAAATAACTGTCGATTAAATGTCGCTAAGCTGCAGGGAAAGCTATCCCTGGAAAATTTGTAACAAGCTACGCGTGAAGCTACACAACAAAAGCAGCTTGTTACATCAAAACTACATTTAGCTGCATTTATACTTATGTATAACATGTAAAATATCAATGTTAATGAGAGTGTACTAGTTGACTCAATAAGGGGTCCTTTACTATTAACTATCTGTCATTTAGCTGGGGACACTACTTCTAGGGGTGCCCACACAACACTCTATGTATTTATTTTAGTTTGGCTTTTCTTTGGCCCACCCTGATAATGTTATTAATTTTTTCTGGCTACAGTAAAAAAACAGAACCTATATATATCTTGACAAAAAAACAAAAACAATGACTTGTGTGTTGTTTGGGAAGCGTTGGTAATGGTTATGTGTAGTAAAATGTTTAATGAACTCAACTCACCTTAATGTGTCTTCCTAAATTTGTGTTGGATGCCTTAGATGAAAAGAGCAGTTCTAATTTTGGTTTTCAGAGTAAACAACTAAAAATTAAGTTCTGGGCATTGTTTTCTCTAAACGTATACATTTGTCTAAGTAATGCCAGGATACGCAATATGTGGGTTTTCTGCACGTCATTTTCATTACGAAAGGAAAAATGTAATCTGCGGGAGAGAGTTCCTCTGCAATTTTTGCGTATGTTTCTTTTCTTTGAGAGGTCAGCTTGAAGCATACCTCCGTCTACGAATCCCTCATCGTCATGTGACATGAGTGCGTGTCTATTATGATTTTGGTTCCTGGTTATCTTACTTTTGATTGGACAGTCTGTAATGTTTCACCGTAACCTTAGCCAATTACGAGTCGTTATACAAACCCCAACCAATAATCTGGAATTTGTCCGTATGTCTGGATGTTCTCATGCACCCAGGTCATCGTATTTTCTCCGTATTTGTTTTTTTGATTCACAGTCCATTTTCTCTCTGTGTAACTTGTAGCTTTGATGTAAGGTACTAACTACATGGGTCTAAAAGTAGATGAGCTACAAGAAAAGTTACTAGTTGAAAAAGTAGCTAAGATACTGCCAAGCTGCTGGGAAATGTAGTTAAGCTGCATAGCTTAGCTACATGTAGCTTGTTACTGCCCATCACTGCTTTACTGGTATCATGGGTGGAGTGAAAATTCCTCAAAATGTTGTGGAAACATGCACCCACTAATGAAGAACCTAAAAAGTTGTTACAAATTTGGAAAAGAGTGCAAGTAAAGATATAACCGTTTCCTTTGTTTAGTCCGTTCTATTTCTAATTCAAGTCATTTTCCAAGAACAAAGACTACATTTCCCCTGATAAACAGTGCTTAGTGGGTTTTTTTTTTTTTTTCAATTTAAGTTGGCTTTTTACCATTTGAGGCACAATGAAAACGTTCCCCCCACAATACATCCATCCATTTCCTACCGCTTTTCCCTTTCGGGGTGGCAGGGAGTGCTGGAGCCTATCTCAGCTGCATTCGGGCTTGACAAAATAGTACGATTCCTTTTGTTTTACAATAACTGCTGTGAATCAGGAATCGGCCTCCTAAAATATTGACAAACAGAAATCAATCGTATTAATAGTTCAGTTTTACCTGACGTCTGTCAATTTTTTTCTGTTTACCTTGTGTAGTGTTCGGGTCTGTTGGACCTGTTTCCATTTTTTAATAAAAGAAAAATAATACATTTTTCAAACTGAGACTCACTGGCTTTGGCTCACTTTCTGTGAAGAACATATATCAGAATACGTAATTAATGACCACACACCATACACCCCCCGTACACATTTCTATTACATATAAGATGTCCGTGTCCACTGGACCTGGGCTTAATAAAAGTGTGGAAATTGATGTTCTGTGTCCCACACCCACCCACCCACACACAGCAGGTCGAGACAGGAGGAGGACAGTGTGTAGGTATACAGAACGTCAGTGGGTCAAATGTGCCAGAAAACGAGAGCAGAGAGTGTTGACACACAATGTTGCAACCTTGTGTGGGAACCGCAGATTCAGAAATACAAAAGAAGAATCCCTGTGGGATGCAGAAACTGGCAGAGAAATTTTCCGTGCAACGTTCATATGGTGGTTACTCAGCCAGTGTTTGTGGGTCTGATGGACCTGTTGCATTTTGTGGCTTTTAATGCCTCACAATCAAACACTTATGTTAAGATACTGAACAAATGTTTATTGGGATAAAGTGAACATCTGTTCAGTATTTTAACATAAAAGTGTTTGAAAAACACTTTATGAAAAACATAAAAGTCCTTTCACAGGATATTATTTGGTTGTGGACCCCCACCACTCCATAATAACTTAATTTCTGAAGTATATTTTTTCTTCTGCTCACCTCAGACTCTGTTTGCAGTTTTGAAGGTTGTTTTCCACTATCAGCAGATAAAAAAAGTTAGCATATCAGATTTAAAAAATATATTTTTTTATTTTTGTCAAGCTGCCACAAATCTCCTATAGTATTCTGGACCCATCACCGATCACAAGCATAATTAGTACATGATATGAACAGCTTATTTTCCTCTTTTTTTAATATTACACTGATTCCCATTCATAGAGCATTTCTTAGACAGGAGAGAACCCCTGTTGGTGTGTTACTACCATTTGCCTCTCCTTTTTTATAGCGTTTATTGCTGAATTGCACATGATGTCACATCTGGTCCGAATCACCTCAGATCCAAGCACTTGGGTTCAAACAAGCGTAGTCAATATGATACTTAACCATGCACAAATACGTCCCACAATGTTTTTCATGGTCTTAATGCCTTATGTGATCCATGATGGACGCAACGTCCCAGGCTCGTCCCCTTAGGTGAATTGTTTTATTGTTTTTATACATTTTATTACAAGCCCATTCAGCAACTTGCTGGGCGAAGGTTATGTACAACCGAAACGATTTGTTGGAGCTTGGATTGCGGTCTGAGCAGGCTATTTCGGTGTATTTTACGAGCCGACACAAAATCCTGGAGGAGTTAGCAAGTAGCCCTGGAGCTCCATGGTTACCGTGCCCAAGGCGGAGGCGGAGGCGAATACGCCGCGGCCGAAGGGACGGCGTGTTAGCCAGACTAAAAATGAACCCAAACAGACCAGCGATACCAAGTCTATTCCTGTCTAATGCGAGATCGCTCGCTCCTCATGGTGAAGAGGACAAGATGGACAAGGTGAGGCTCCGTGTAGCACAAAACACTGTGATGGACAGCTGCGCCCTATTGTTTACGCAAACCTGGCTAACATCCTCAATCCCAGACGCTAGCATGGAGCTAAAGGGTCATACAGCACACAGAGAGGACAGAAACGCAGAGTCTACCGGCAAGCGACGTGGGGGTGGATTGCTAACCTATCTAAACAACAACTGGCCTTCAGATTCAAAGGTAGTAAACACCCACTGTTCCTAAGATCTGTAATATATTACAGTTAAATGGCGACCCTTCCATCCAGCCAGGGAGTACTCTGCTGTCCTGATCACAAACGTGTATATAGCTCCCAATGCTAACGCTAGCACGGCGCTAGCTCTGCTGCACAATACAATCAGTGCACAATAGAACAAATATCCCGACGGGGGACTTTAATCATGTCGACCTGAAAAAGGTGCTCCCCGAACTTCACCAGCATGTGAAGTGTGCTACGAGGGGAGGTAATACACTGGACAAAGTCTATTCCAACATGAAAATGGATATAGAGCCAAACAACTTCCCCAATTAGGCAAGTCTGACCACATGTCCCTGCTCCTATTACCAGCCTACATACCAATAAGGAGAAGTGCTCCTATCACAACCAAAATCGATCAAAACATGGCCGGAGGGAGCCATGGAACAGCTGCAGGGCTGCTTTGATACAACAGAATGGTCAGTTTTTGAAAACTCAGACTTGGAGCAGTACACAGAAGCGGCCCTGGGGTACATCAAACACTGCATAGACACTGATACAGTGGACAAGCGCGTCCGGGCCTACCCCAACACGAAGCCCTGGATGACAAAAACAGTCCAGGGCTTACTCAAAGAGAGAGACAGTGCCTTCAAAGCGCAGGACTAGGCACTCTACAGTGCTGCCAGAGCCAATCTGAAGAGAGGTGTCAGAGAGGCAAAAGCCGAGCACAGGAGGAAAATGGAAGACCACCTGCAGAGCAACAACACCAAGGAGGTATGGAAAGGAATACAACACGACATACTTTAGACCCAATAACCCTTCGGCTGAAGGCGACGCCTCTCAAGCGGGGCAGTTAAACCGCTTCTTGGCCCGATTCGAGCGAAAAACACCTGCAGCCGTCACAACACCCCCACTTAACACCCACAGCAGGTGCACCCTTATACTGGAGGAGCATGAGGTGGGACGCACGCTAAGGGCAGTGAACCCGAGGAAGGCTAAGGGGGAAAAGATGGGGTCTCCGGACAGGTACTGAGGGACTGTGCAGACCAGCTGGCCGGAGTATTTACCAAGATCTTCACCCAGTCCCTCTCTCAGGCCGTCATCCCATCATGCCCGAAGACCTCCACAATAATCCCGGTGCCGAAGAAAAACTCCATCAGCTGCCTGAATGACTACCGTCCAGTTGCACTTACACCTATAGCCATGAAGTGCATCGAGAAGCTGGTACGGACCCATTTTACCTCAGTCCTCCCTCTCGAGCTCGACCCACACCAGTTTGCCTACAGAGCCAACAGGTCCACAGAGGACCTGTGTCCGGGTGCGCAGTCGGCGGATCCACTGGGTGGTCCCGTAGTGGACGAAGACACTGACTGCACGTGTGCCGCAACAGTATCCCCCCCCTATGGACAGATTCCAGATATCCTGGAAGTCGAACCCCCCAAAAACAGGAACAAACGTCAAGGGAGGGTGGAGGGGCAAAGTGGTAGTGGGTCGCCAGCCCAGGTGTCCACGAATCCACCGGGGACGAGTCTGGCCGACGAGGCAAGTGATCATGGAACGGCCACCATCTTGGCCGTCGGTAAGGCGGACGTGAGTGGCACCATGGTGCGTCACGCCAGAAACGAGGAGGAGACATTGGCGTGGAAGCAGCAGCGGACGTCATCGCCATGGAAGCAGCAGCGGACGTCATCAAAGCCAGAGACGAGGAGGGCAGCTGAGGAGCTGGCCAAGGTGCTGAAGCCGATGCTGTTGGCCGAAGTGCGGAGGTCGGTGCTGCCGGCCAAGGGGCAGAGGTCGGTGCTGCCGGCCGACGGGCAGAGGTCAAGGCTGCCGGCCGAGGGGCGCAGGTCAGGGCTGCCGGCCAAGGGGCAGAGGTCAGGGCCAGCCTGGGAGCTGGTGGAGATGAGGGGGCTAGTCTGGGGACGGGTGCTAGCTCTGAGGCTAGCCTGGGGACGGGTGCTAGCTCGGAGGCTAGCCTGGGGACAGGTGCTAGCTCGGAGGCTAGCCGAGGGGCTGGTGCTAGCTCGGGGGCTAGCCGAGAAGCTGGTGCTAGCTCAGAGGTTAGCCAAGGGGCTGGTGCTAGCTCGGAGGCTAGCCAAGGGGATGGTGCTAGCTCGGGGGCTAGCTGGGGGTCTGGTGCTAGCCCAGAGGCTAGCCTGGGGACTGGTGCTAGCACGGACGCTAGCCTGGGGACTGGTGCTAGCTCAGGCGCTAGCTTGGGAACTGGTGCTAGCTCGGAGACTAGCCAGGGAACTGGCGGCTGCGGCTGGGAAAAATGGAAGACAGGTGGAATTTGTCCGGCAGATGGTAGCCTGTCTGGGTGCAGCTGCGCCACTACACCAGCACAGCCACCAGTACTATCCCCCTCCCTCCCAAAGCGGATGCCAGATGCTTCCTGCTGACTGAGGAACAGTCACTAAGGGTGGAAAGTGGGTTGCCAGACGACGGGTAAATTCCTCCATCCATATAGCACTACTAAACAGTCCCTTGAAGGAGTGTTGAGGGCTAGAAAAATCGTCCATGGTGGAGGAAAAAGAAAAAGACATCCTGAGAGGGGCAAAAAGGAAGGATGAAGGGGAAAAAAAGTCACTGGGGGCGGAGCTAAAGTCATTGGGGGATGAGCTATCTATAAAAAAAACCTAAAAAAAAAAACTGTGTCGTCAGGTCCTTAATAATTTTTGGCGGGATCTTACTGTTATGGTTTAACTAAGGGAGTGATGGCAAACGGACACCAGGGGGCGGTAAAGTACAATTTATTATATATAAAGACAATGTCTATATATTAATACCAAACAATAATAATGAAACACAATACTAATAAACTATAGAATAGGTGTGTGACAAAATCCAAGACTGTATGTGTGTGACTGTGTGTGTAGATTAGCTGTTAAGTGTTACCGTAAATGTTGAATGAGGAAGCAGACAGAAACCAAAGAGGGCAAGTCAAAAGGAGTCCAAGAAACGCGAGGGGTCCGGGGGGCAGAGAGAGACGTCAGAGCCCGGGAAACACTGCGGAAAACACGGGAGGACAAACAAGGGTGTGAGAACATGATCGAGGGAAAAGCACAGAGAGAGAGAGCATAAGCCTTACGGTATCCGATAGAGAAACAAAGCTCCCGCGCCAGCCCTCTGGTCCACTGGTCCTTTATTGTGCTTGCCCTCATCAGTACCAGGTGAGCAGATTGGTAAGTGGGTGCAGGCTTGTCGCTGGGTGGGCGAGTCCGGGTGCGCAGTCAGCGGGTCCTCTGGGTGGTCCCGCAGCGGAGGAAGACGCTGACTGCGTGTATGCCGCAACATGTGTTTATAGGAATTTTCCAACATTCTTTCAAAAGCGCATTGGTGAGGTCACACACTAATGTTAGTCGAGGAAGGCCTGACTCTCAATCACCATTCAAATTCATCCCAAAGGTGTTCTATCGGGTTTAGGTCATGACTCTGTGCAGGCCAGACAAGTTTATCCACACCAGACTCTGTCATCCATGTCTTTATGGACCTTGCTTTGTGCACTGGTGCATAGTCATGTGAAACTTCCTTTCACTAGAACAAAAGGGCCAAGCCCAACTCCTGAAAAACAACCCATCACTATAATTCCTCCTCCATCAAATTTCACACTCGGTACAATGCAGTACGAAATGTACTGTTCTCCTGGCAACCTCCAAACCCAGACTGGTCCATCAGAAATTTCACGACTGGATTTGTTGCACAGGTGGCATCCTATGACAGTTCCACGCTGGAAATCACTGAGCTGAGAGCGGCCCATTCTTTCACAAATGTTTGTAGAAACAGTCTCCATGCCCAAAAGCTTGATTTTATACACCTGTGGCTGGGACAAGTGATTTATTTATGTATTTACATTTATTGATTAAGACACCTAATTCTGATACTTTTGGCAATATAGTGTATTTTGATTATGTTTGCCCCCCAAGTCAAAACCGGAAGTGGCTCCTGGTCACTTGATTGCAACGTAGCAATTCGAAATTTGGCAACTGAATATTGGCCCTTTTCTTACCATTCCTCATGGGATGCTGCTTGAGAATGGCAGGAATAAGAACCAGCTCTCAAGAGATGTCCCAATCCCGATCAATGGATCTCATCCGGGGCCAATGTTTGTCCATTTTAACTGGCTGGCTAACTGGCGAGCCTAGCCTATCTTTTGATAGAGCTGTGTATCACGGTTTACACGGCTGAAGATTGTACTCGCATGAAAAATTCCTTCAAAAGGGATGCACGCTCAGATAGACAAAATTACATTTCCATATTCCTTGTTACACCCGCACGAGGAGTAGCATGAATTCCAGGAGGGTGCATGTCTTGGCAGAACACTGGCTCAAATTTGAGCACAAGCTGTAACACTTCCCTAATATGAATCCTCACCACCATAATGGAAAAAAAAAATGCATTTCTTTCAATGGAGGGCTAAAGGAAAATGAATGGGTAAGCACCCTACACACACCACAAACCACTGAAGCTTCATTCTAACGTAGGGGTGACCGATCCAGATGTCGATACTATTGATAATCTCGTGTGGTATCAGTATGAAAATGGTGCTAAAGTGATTGAATATATATATACATACATATATATATATATATATATATATATATATATATATATATATATAATTTTTTTTTTTTTAACATTCTTATCATTACAAAATAATTTTTCTGGTTGTTTTTGTTGTTGTTTACAAACCCAGAGAGTAAGTCTGTGGGATTTGAGGAAAAAACACAAATAATTGAAATGGGAGCCAATAGTAGTTTTTGCTTTTGTTTAGTTATCGTGCTCAAGCCAATTTAATGTGTTAAATAAAGTGTATGTAGCATTCAATACCACACATTTCATACATATTGAACCTTTATTTAACCAGATAAGAAACCCATTGAGATCAAGATCTCTTTCACAAGGGTGACCTGGCCAAGAGGTCAACAGCACATGTCACAGAGCAGTTTCAAAAAAGTAATACATTAAGACATACATTTTAAAATACATAAAAGAGAACTGTAAAACAATAAAGATTAATACCTTTTAAAAACACAGGCACTGAGCAAAAGTCTCTTGCTCTCTGTCCCTCAGGACAGAACGGAAGGCTCCAAATGGAATTAGTTCAGTGAGTTTCAGTTTCGTCTGATTTACAACAATGATGGACATCCAGTTTCACTTCAATCGTGATATGGCATTGAGTAGGAATTTAGCCTGCAACAGCACCATCAAATTACAGTCACAGCAGAATTATTTTTAATCTAGTTGTAAAAGGGTTTTACTCTATGCCTTGTTGTGTGTGTGTGTGTGTGTGTGTGTGTGTGTGTGTGTGTGTGTTTTGTTTTGCTGTCTGCATTGTGATTTAAACCCTCCAGTCCCAAGGTTAAATCCTCATAGAATGAGCAAATACTATCGCATTTTGAAAGATCAAAGGTTTTTCTCATACAAGTAATCTTTCATTTTCACTTCCATTAATGTGCAAAAAAAAAAGAAGTGCTGCATTTATGCTCTAACACAGGGGTGTTAAGCTCGTTTTTTTATTTCGGGCGACATTGCAGTTATGGCTGCCCTCAGTGGGCAGGGGTATTAAAAATGTATAATCATCTCATAATAATATGACACAATATCCAATGCCAGGGCGTCTCCAAACCTTTTGACCAGGGGCCTCATACTGAAAAATAAACGTATGCAAGTGGCCACTTTCATACATTGTGTACATTAAATTCAGTCCATCAGTGTATGCCAAACTATTTTAAAAAAAAACATAGCCAGCAAAGCTTTAGTTTTGTGGGTCAGTGGTTACCGTTACTGGTCCGTGACACGCATTTGAACTCCTGAAAGACAAACCCACATTATAATTCCTCCTACACCAAATTTCACACACGACACAATGCAGTCCGAAATGTGTCGTTCTCCTGGCAACCTCCAAACCCAGACTCGTCCATCAGATTGCCAGATGGAAAAGCGAGATTCATAACTCCAGAGAAGGCGTCCCCACTGCTCTAGAGTCCAGTGGGGACGTGCTTTACACCACTGCATCTGACGCGTTGCAATGGACTTGGTGATGTATGGCTTAGATGCACCTGCTCGGCCATGGAAACCCATTCCATGAAGCTCTCTTTGTACAATACATGGGCTAATCGGAAGGTCGGATTAAATTTGGAGCTCTGTAGCATCTGACAGTGCATTAAGTTTGCGACCTCTTTGCACTATGCACAGCCGCTGACCCCTCTCTGTCAGTTTACGTGGCCTACCACATCGTGGATGAGTTGCTGTTGTTCCCAATCTCTTCCACTTTCTTATAATAAAGTAAACACTCCGGCTGCAGCAAGCGGCTGCATTCAATCGGCAATCAATCTGCACTGTACACAACTGTCACTGATGAGCTTCCTGGGCTTCATAAGCCAGTGCAAACTTGTGTTCCGGGCCAGAACGCAGTTTCTTGTTTCGTACAGTAAGTCAACTCGTTTCAATCTCTATGCTCTATGCCAGGGGTGCCCACACTTTTTCTGCAGGCGAGCTACTTTTCAATTGACCAACTCGAGGGGATCTACCTCATTTATATATATCATTTATATTTATTTATTTATGAAAGAGACATTTTTGTAAACAAGTTAAATGTGTTTAATGATAATACAAGCATGTGTAACACATATAGATGTCTTTCTTTCACAAAGACAAGAATATAAGTTGGTGTATTACCAGATTCTGATGACTTGCACTGATTGGAATCAGACAGTAATGATGATAACGCCCACATTTTCAAATGGAGGAGAAAAAAAGTTGTCCTTTCTGTACAATAACACATGAAAGTGGTTGGTTTTTGGCATCTAATTCATCCAGCTTCCATACACTTTACAAGAAAAACATTGGCGGCAAATTCCGTAGCTTGCTTGATTGACATTCATGGCACCCGAGGGTCTTGTGAGATGACGCTGGCTGCTGCCAGTTCATTATTATGAAAAAATGACAGAGAGGAAGGCGAGAAACACTTTTTATTTCAACAGACATTCGCGCCGTCCCTTCCGTCAAAACTCTAAAGGCCGACTGCACATTTACTATCTTCACAATAAAAGCCCTGCTTCATGCTGCCTGCGCTAACAAAATAAGAGTCTCGGAAAGCTGGCGTGCACATGAGGGATCGCTTGTGCACGCCAGTTTTCCGAGACTCTGTATTTAGTTAGCGCAGCCAGCATGAAGCAGGGCTTTTATTGTGAAGATAGGAAATGTGCAGTCGGCCTTTAGAGTTTTGACGGAAGGTACGGCGCGAGAGTCTGTTGAAATAAAAAGTGTTTCTCGCCTTCCTCTCGGTCATATTTTCATAATAATGATCTTGCAGCAGCCAGCGTCGTCTCACAAGACCCTCCGGTACCGTGAATGTCATTTAAGTGACGTCTTGGTGAAGATTGATGATCACTAATTTTTAGGTCTATTTTTTTTAAAAGCCTGGCTGGAGATCGACTGACACACCCCCCGCGGTCGACTGGTAGCTCGCGATCGACGTAATGGGCACCCCTGCTGTATCCTGTGTGTTTTCTCCTCCTCCGTTTTTCATTTGTCTCGTGTTCCCATATCGTACGAGCAGCATTCCTCCGTTACCTGATGACGAGCTGTGTGTCTCGTCTCCCCATATTCCCCTCTGGTTCCCTGGCGGCCCCTTTTTGGATGACGACCTCCTGCCTGGCCACAGACTCTGACGCCTCGCCCCTGCCCTTGACCTCACGCCTGCTCACGAGCCTCCGAGCACTCCGGGGTTGCGGCTGTGGTGTCGAGAGGGGCTGAATGTGAGGCTGAAGCAAGGCATGCGGGCGTGTTCAGGGATCAAAATGCGTGCCCTCTTTAAGGGCCTGTTGTTCATTCTCCGGGTGGCGATGTCACTAATGTCATTTTAATAAGTTTTTCCCCCTATAATTTCCCTAAGTTCGACTGGTAGATAGTGATCGATGGGTTGGCGATCCCTGGTATATACCATCAACCTGCCGAGGACCATCTCATCGCATGCCCAGGGCTCCCACTAACTCCACGTTACGGTGAATTGCATTTTTCATGGTCTTAATTTGGCTGTATTTATTTGCCACACATGAAAGGCCGGTCCGTGAAAAAAAGGCCTACATTAAACCTGTCCCTGGTGAAAAAAAGGTAGGGGACTCATGTTGCAGGTGACAAAAAAAAATAGATATTATTTATATCTGATATACCTCATTAATGATGAATTCATTTGATTTTCAGAACATGTAGAGCAGTGGTTCTCAACCTTTTTTCAGTGATGTACCCCCTGTGAACATGTTTTTAATTCAAGTACCCCCTAATCAGAGCAAAGCATTTTTGGTTGAAAAAAAGAGATGAAGAAGTAAAATACAGCACTATGTCATCAGTTTCTGATTTATTAAATTGTATAACAGTGCAAAATATTGCTCATTTGTAGAGATCTTTCTTGAACTTTTTGGAAAAAAAAGATATAAAAAAACACTAAAAACTCGTAAAAAAAATAAACAAGTAATCATCAACTTAAAGTGCCCTCTTTGGGGATTGTAATAGAGATTCATTTGGATTCATGAACTTCATTCTAAACATTTCTTCACAAAATAAGAAATCTTTGACATCAATATTTATGGAACATGTCCACAAAAAAATCTAGCTGTAAACATTGTTGCATTTAAATTTTCACAGTTTTTGAACTTACATTCATATTTTGTTTAAGTATTATTCAATAAATATATTTATAAAGGATTTGAGAATTGTTGCTATTTTTGGAATATTTAAAAAATCTCAACCACTGATGTAGACGACCAGTAAGAAACTAACCGTGTGCCAAAATTGGCCCCTGGGCCGTACTTTGCGCTGAATGCATTTATTTATCATATCTACTAACCTTAATCAGGCTACCCCTGTGATAAATTTTAAATGTGCTTTATAAATAAAGTTGATTTGATTTGATTTGATTTAATGTAAATGATGGATAACATGCTTTGAAAACATAAGTCATGGTGACAGGCAGATATTTTAGTATTTATATTTATTTTAAGAACAAGTTTGGAATGATTGATAGCATAACAGTTGTTGCATAATAAGATTATTTTAAAGTTGAAAATATATGCAATTGCATGCAGTACATGCAAGATTTCTCTTAAAATTGAATGAATGAATACATTTAATGAGAAAGATAAGGTACGTTATCGACTCATTATTTTCAGGCTGCGTAAAAGGATGTGGCGGGTTTGACACATAATGAGCATTATAGGAGATAGTATTTTCATTTGCAAATGATATGGGGAGTGAAATCCAATATGATCATAACATTGGGATTTAGATGATGGCATACTGGGGATTAGCTGTCAGATTCATAGTTCAGCTAAGTGATTTGTGTGATTGTGTTTTGATTAAAATGGTTCATAGCCTCCTACTGAGAAGGCCGCACACCGTCCCACCCCCTCCCTGAGTTTGACATTACTGCGCTGCTCTAATTGACGACACCGTCCTGTCACAGTGAGTGGTATAATCTAAAGAAAGGTGTAACAAGTTTACGGGGATGTAGAAATCAATCAATGCAAGACAGTTGAAAGGGGACTTACAATTAATTACGTCTTTTCTGATTTATAGATTATGAAATACAGGATAAGATGTATATTTCCTTTATGCAGCCACACACTATACGTGAGAGTGTTGTCTTAGTGGCAAGCGGGGGGTGGGGGAGGGGAGATGTCACTTTTTGACATAATTTTAGACGCATCGTCAGCAGTGTTCCTTTAGATCACAGGGTGTTTCGGTCTTTAATCAGTATGCACTCTCACTAAATGTGCCAAGCTACATGTTGATCAAACCATAGCCTATGTCAATTAAATTAGTCATGAGAGCTGCATTGTTGAATAGATGACTTCTCATGGGACTCCTTTTCCCTGAGTCAAGCCTGAGCAGACTGCATACCTCCTATTTGTTTACTTCAGGGCCCAGCAGGGGTTTTTTTCCCTCATAAAAATCCACTGACTGCTTCTCTCGGCTGCCTGTGATGCAGCTTGTAATTCCCAGGTCTGCAAGCAGTCTGGTGGTTGATCTTGCCACGAAACCCCTGAGCTCTACCTCCACTAAGTGGACCTCGGTATTCCATCTGCAATTTTGTGCTTCAGCTGGTATAGCATAGGTGTTTTCATAAGCTTCATCCACTGCGGCCTTACAGGGTACTGTGAGTTTAATTATGTATAAATGTTCTTACAAGGTTGAAAACCCATGATTGACAATCCCAAAGCGTCAAATCATAAGGTTCATGCATTTTGGTGTGAGCTTGCATGAGGTTTTAGAGACCTCTGTTTGTGGGGTTTGCAGTCTGTGTCATGATCCGTGGCCCAGATCATGTTTTGTTTTGTCATGTTCTGTTTAGTTTTGGACTCCCTTAGTTCCTGTTTTGTGCACCCATCGGTTTGTTTTAGTTGCCATGGGTGCAAATTAGTATCACCTGCCTCTGATTAGTGTCCGGGATGCTCACTTGATGCCGGGCACTAATCAGAGAGCTATTTATTCACGTTGCTCGCCACAGACTGTCTGGCTTCATTCTTTGCTGAAGGCAACAGTTACGTTTGGATATTCTTGTTTCTTTATTCCTGCGCTAAATTGTTACCTTAGCTTCTGCGTGCGATCGGCACGCATCCCTTTTGTTTGTTTTCGGTCTGCTTGTATTTCATGTGTATCATTTATGAGCAATAATTCATATCCTACATGCACGCTTAATGCAGAGTTGTCCATCTGCACCCCGGGAGAACAACCTACGCAGTAAGATGCGAGACCACGTCACAGAACAATGCCAGCTAGTGTGGGGCGAGCAACATAAATAAATAGCTCTCTGATTTGTGCCCGGCAGCAGGTGAGCATCCCACTAATCAGAGGCAGGTGATACTACTTTGCACATTAGTGAAACAAACCCATGGATGCACAAAACAGGAACTAAGGGAGTCCAAAACAAAACAAAACATGACTAAACAAAACATGATCCAGGCCGTGGATCATGACAGTCTGGCTTTGTTGTGACATCACAGCGAGGTGGATGTACTTTTTTAGATATTAGGTCAAGCTCCTCCCACTTATTGTCAAGCTGTGATAAAACACAGAAAAAGATTGAATTAAATATAATTTTTTTAATCTAATAGTGGCATGTCTTTCTTTTCTTGGTTTCCATGACAATGTCTCTCCTCCCATAGCAGTGATTAGTGTAGCTTAATTGCTAGGGTTGTGAATAGATGAGTTTTGATTGATTGATTGATTGATACTTTTGTTAGTAGATTACACAGTACAGTACATATTCCGTACAATTGACCACTAAATGGTAACACCCGAATAAGTTTTTCAACTTGTTTAAGTCGGGATCCACGTTAATCAATTCATGGTAACGAGTGACGAGTGGAAGATCACGTAGGGCAGTGGCCCCCCACCACCGGGCCGCAGAATAATCTTTTATTCATTTTTATTTAAAAAATATATATATATATTTTTTTTTTTTATTAAATCAACATAAAAACACAATATACATTTACAATTAGTGCACCAACCACAAAAATCTCCCTTTTTCATGACAAAAACGTCCCTTTTTCATGACAAAGAAAAAAATAAAAATAAAAATAGGATTCCCCCCCCCCCCCTCCCCCCTGGGCTGCGGGACAAATTATTAAGCGTTGACCGGTCCGCGGATACAAAAAGGTTGGGGACCACTGGCGTAGGGTGTCCGAAGTCTGAGGCACACCTTCTCCCTCATGTGGGGCATGTCCGCATCACTGATGTACGACATGCAGAGACAGAAATGTTGATAAATGTTAAGTCTGAATCGAATGGCAAGTTTGCAGGTGTACCTAATGTTGTAATCAGGTCAACGTTTAACATGTTTAGATTATTCTCGACCGTAGGTATTAGAGATGCGCGGTTTGCGGTCTCATCCGCGGAGTCCGCGGGTAAACTGCGGGTCGGGCGGTTGACATGACGAAACAATTGATTTCAATTAGATTCGGGCAGGTGGCGGTTGATATACATGGTTCTGGGATCGGTATCCTTTGCCATTCAAAGAGCCATTTAAGACCCGTGTCGTAAAGTGAAGCTGTCAATAGGAGACGCTATTATTCTCTTGAATGGCTGCCGGCAGTCACCCAGATACAAAGGATTAGGGCATGCTATGAAGACATTGGCTTCTACAGCATGTACGATCTGCTTGTCCGTCCAGCATCATGTTGTGTGTGGCTTCCGCGGCAACACGCACACGACTGCAAGGCATACTGGGTGACACAGAGTACACTAATAGTTGTGATATAAACAATTTTAACACTCTTAGTAATATGCGCCACGCTTTGAAGCCACACAATTAAGAACGACAAACACATTTCAGGAGAACATCCTCACAGTAACACAACATAAACGCAACACAACAAATACCCATAATCCTTTGTATTCATGACACATCCTGACTATTTTATACACCCCAAACCCCCTTCGTGCGTCGGTAAGGTGGGCGGGGTTGGGGGGGGCGGGGGTGTATTCAGTATTTCAGGAACTGTCATGAATACAAAGGATTATGGGTATTAGTTGTGTTGCGTTTATCTTGTGTTACTGTGAGGATGTTCTCCCGAAATGTGTTTGTCAATCTTGTATTGTGCGGCTTCACAGCGTGGCGCATATTAGTAAGTGTTAAAGTTGTTTATATCACAACCGTCAGCGTACTCTGTATCACCCAATATGCCTTTCAATCTCATACGTGTGATTGTAGAAGCTGCACACAATATGTTGCTGGACCAACAATCGGTTCGTACATGTTGTTGAAGGTGTCAAAGGCAATGGTTTCACAGCATACCCATATTCTTGTCATCAGGATGAACGCTATTGAATAGTTGCGAGAACGTTAGCGGCTCCAATTGATTTCATTACTCTATGAAACAGGTTTAAATAGCTCAGTGAGTGGTAAAGGTGGCCAACCTCTGATGTAATTTAGCGGGCGGTTGGCGGGCGGGTGAGGTCCTAATTAAATGTTGGTTCAAGTGGACGGCGGGTGGATGACGATTTTGGTGATGCGGATGCGGATAATATAGTTGCCTATCCACGCATCTCTAGTAGGTATAAAAAAAGAGTCACTGACTTCAGAAATGTATTTAAACAGTGTACATTTTTAAATGATAAATTATGATACGTTAGGAGAGGGTGGAGCATGGTTTTATTTCCAATCTAGGAACGCCTAAACAATTGAACATCTTGCAGACAGACTCAAAAAACTGGTTGAATGTGGAGTAAAAAGTACACCAAAACATATACGATTTTTTTATTGAGACCACAAGGACATGTTTTAAATGTAGATTCCAAATTATTATAAGTCCCATGATTATACTGAAACTGGCAAGTTTAAAAGTCACTTTGAAAAATATGAAAGCCAATAATCAATAAATTATATCTTCCTGACGTTGTTCGTTAGTGAAGGGATGGTTGCGTGCTGGAGGGTAGGTCAAGGCCTCGGAAAACCTCAACACAAAAACGGACAATGTGTTTGAGCACATCTGTCAGGAACATAACCGGATGCAAACAGCAGCTGAGTGGGTGGGGGATAAAATATTCATCCTAAACCAGCTTCTCTCCACTGAGATTCATTCAGCTTTTCTTCCCTCTCGTCTTCGCTGCTTTCCATCTAGCACTGTTAAAAAGTTTTCCATTAAGAAATCCCAGTCTCGGCCATCCATTATTTAGAAGGTTTGTCCCATAGAGGCGCTTACTTAGCTTACAGTACTTGGTGCTACAACATGGAATGAGTCTGCCGAGTGCTGTTGATTTAATTTCCGATCGTTTGTCACACCTCAAGTAGGCTTCTCTGTGGTAATCTAATTAACTCAATTCGACCTTCAGCCAAAGAAGCTTAATCTTAGTCCACTTCTAGTATATGTAAAACTATCAAGCGAAGCCCAAACAATTACCAATGATTGAACAAAATCTGCACCACTGCACTCAATTACAGATTCATATCTCTGAATGTTAGCACAGGATAAATGAACTTGGTTTAATGAACAATGCTCTTTTTTTTGCTTTTTTTTTTTAGCTCTAAATAAGTTTGCGATCAGGTGATAGAGGACTGCTGGATTTAAAAGATGCACAATCGATATTAAGCTTCCCCTGAAGCCACGATAAGAAATCCTAAGAATACTCAACCCCCAGTTGCTCCCAGTAACATTCTCTCCATGACATCGTACAACAATTATTGGAATGACATGATGATAATATTTCATAAGCACCTTCTATGTAAAAAAAAAAGTTTAAACGAGGCCTCTATTGATTTGTATATACCGTATTTCCTTGAATTGCCGCCGGGGCGCTAATTAATTTAAAACCTCTTCTCACTCCTGCGCTTACCAAAAGCATGCGGTAAAAGTAAGCATGCGCTAATTATTTCAAAACCTCTTGTCACTCCGGCACTTACCAAAGGTATGCGGTAACAATTTGAATGTGATGTAAGCTTGGACCTTAAATCCTACTGAATAGCTCTTAATCTTCTTCCCTTTATGCGATTTCAAATTACCGGTATTGAAATCAGCCTCTTCCATTTTGAAAATTATGACAGGGGAAGTGTCACTCGTGATGTCACGAGTTTGACCAGGCGGTAATTCTAAGCATGTGTTAATTATTTTGGGAAGCGAGTTTGACCCGGCAGTAATTCAAGGCAGGCGCATACTATATGGCCTGCGGCAATTCAAGGAAACACGGTAATACTCAAGCATTTTACTTAGGTGGATTTCCACTTTAGCCAGAGAAATTGCTGAACAGTTTATATGACTAATCAATAATTATTTGCTGCAGACAATGATGATACCTGATACCAAACACATTAATTTGTTTACACAATTACCTTAAAAAAAAAAACTTTATAAAGACATGAAAAGTGCATTTTATTATATTATTGAAACTACATGTCAGGAAGTCGGAGGTCGGTAGTAGCTAGGCTTGACCCCATGATGCAGAGACAGGACACAACATTCCGGTGAAAATGCTCATTTGATTATCTGATTATCAACAAAAAGATGCAAATACACCAAAAGATAGCAACACTATGCCAAACACCAGCACAGCAAAACAATACACCAGTCCCGTGGTGCCCCCTGCCGTAATCACACTAAAACAAACAAACTATATATCGTATTGACAGCAGCCGCTATCTCTTTTTCATTTGAGCCAAAAGAGGCACACACTTGGCTGAGTCAGTGATGTGTTCACGGCCACAAAAACAGTCGGACAACGTCTACACCACACATTACCGCTAACTAGCAGGTGGACATACTAATTCAGTTCACATGCAGCCAATCAATGTCATTAAGAGCGTGTTATGTGTGTGTGTTGTTATTTTGCAGGTTAGCTTATTTCAGCAACAGCCGTTAAGAGGTAAATACCTCATGCTGACTCTTACTTTGGCAAAACAACCGGGCACTACATGTACACCCGAACTCCACAATCAGATTGTTGTCTTTTCTATAGTATCATGTCGTAAGAATGTCAATTGATGGATATAGTAAAAATTAAATGCAGTTGCCAGATTAGATAGATACTAATAAAAGTAATATATTTTACAGAAAAATATATCCAATGTTTGTGCTACAGCACACATCTCATTGTGCAAAATGTGAATGTTTTAAAGTAAACACATCTCATTGTGCAAAATGTGAATGTTTTAAAGTAAACACATCTCATTGTGCAAAATGTGAATGTTTTAAGGTAAACAAAATGTGATCTCTGAAAGGGCTCCATGTCTCAAATTCTTCTGTTATGTTATTATTATATTAAATTTTTACCTAGTTATATCAGCTCTGTGACAGCTGCGATGCTGGTGTAATGACAGTGTGCACATTAAAAGTTCAAAAGTTTACTATGAATTTTTAACCAGTATATAAATATCAATCCTTTGGAATTGAATACAATTGTTTATAAGTTATTATTTCCAGTTGGGTACACTTTCACAAAAGGTTCACTATATCTTTGAAAACCTCTTATATTCTGTTGTTTACAAACCCCGTTTCCATATGAGTTGGGAAATTGTGTACATGTTAAATAAAAACAGAATATAATGATTTGCAAATCCTTTTCAACCCATATTCAATTGAATGCAGTACAAAGACAAGACATTTGATGCTCAAACTCATAAACTTTATTTTTCTTTTTGCAAATAATTATTGACTTAGAACTTCATGGCTGCAACACGTGCCAAAGTAGTTGGGAAAGGGCATGTTCACCACTGTGTTACATCACCTTTTCTTTGAACAACACTCAATAAATGTTTGGGAACTGAGGAAACTAATTGTTGAAGCTTTGAAAGTGGAATTATTTTCCATTTTTGTTTTATGTAGAGCTTCAGTCGTTCAACAGTCCAGGGTCTCCGCTGTCATATTTTGCGCTTCATAATGCGCGACACATTTCGATGGGAGACAGGTCTGGACTGCAGGCGGGCCAGGAAAGTACCCGCACGCTTTTTTTTACAAAGCCACACTGTTGTAACACGTGGTGAATGTGGCTTGGCATTGTCTTGCTGATATAAGCAGGGGCGTCAATGAAAAAGACAGCACTTAGAAGGCAGCAAATGTTGTTCCAAAACCTGCATGCACCTTTCAACATTAATGGTGCCTTCACAGATGTGTAAGTTACCCATGCCTTGGGCACTAATGCACCCCCATACCATCACAGACGCTGGCTTTTGAACTTTGCATCGATAACAGCCTGGATGGTTCGCTTTCCCTTTGGTCCGGATGACACAATGTCGAATATTTCTAAAAATAATTTGAAATGTGGACTCGTCACACCACAGAACACTTTTCCACTTTCCATCAGTCCATGACTGATGACTTAGCTGGCGGAGTTTCTGGATGTTGTTGATAAATGGCTTTCGCTTTGCATAGTAGAGCTTTAACTTGCACTTACAGATGTAGCGACGAACTGTATTTAGTGACAGTGGTTTTCTGAAGATTTCCTGAGCTCATGTGGTGATATCCTTTGGAGATTGATGTTGGTTTTTGAAACAGTGTGGTGTGAGGGATCGAAGGTCATGGTCATCCGATGTCGGTTTCCGGCCATGCCGCTTACATGGAATGATTTCTCCTGATTCTCTCAGCCTTTTGATGATATTATGGACTGTAGATGTTGAAATCCCTAAATTTCTTGCAATTGCACTTTGAGAAACGTTGTTCTTAAACTGTTTGACTATTTGCTCACGCAGCTGTGGACAAAGGGGTGTACCTTGCCCCATCCTTTCTTGTGAAAGACTGAGCATTTTTTGGGAAGCTGTTTTTATACCCAATCATGGCACCCACCTGTTCCCAATTAGCCTGCACACCTGTGGAATGTTCCAAATAGGTGTTTGATGAGCATTCCTCAACTTTATCAGTATTGATTGCCACCTTTCCCAAGTTCTTTGTCACGTGTTGCAGGCATCAAATTCTAAAGTTAAGTATTATTTGCAAAAACATGTTTATCAGTTTGAACATCAAATATGTTGTCTTTGTTGCATATTCAACTGAATATGGGTTGAAAATTATTTGCAAATCATTGTATTCCGTTTATATTTACATCTAACACAGATTCCCAACTCATATGGAAATGGGGTTTGTATGTGTTAGAGATGGGGTTTTATGCTGCCAATGTTGATCCCTATCACCCATAAATAAAACCGGCGGAGACCAATCACATGTTGAAACTGTAAATGTAAAATGTTTTCATGGTGATTAATATTGATGGTGTAACAATGTCAACACAATATTTCAACTACGTAGTTCCTTGTTCTGTTTTTATTACATACAATCATTCGAGCAAAACGAAGTAAACAGTACACAATAACTAAACAAAAGATAAAAAAAATCCATCCACTAAAATTATTTGTTTTCATACCTTCAACATCCTTCTTTGAGTTTTGTAACAACAATTACCAAAAAAATATATGTTTTCTTCAACCTTTTTTGAGCAAGGCACATTTTTTAATTCAAAAAAGGCACATCAACAGCAGAAAACATTAACAATTAAACTCATCAGCCGATATTGACAGTAGAAAATCATTCTGGCAATTGTTGGATATGAATTCAAACTCTAACCATCCATGCATCACTATAGCTCTTTACTCAAAGTAAGTGTACTGTCCTAACCTATCACATCACGCCGTGACTTTTTTTTGAGTTTTTTGGTGTTTTCCTGTGTGTAGTGTTTTAGTTCTTATTTTCCTGTAGCAGTTTAATTTCTTCCCTGAGTGCTATTCCCCGCACTTACTTTTTTTTTGCAGTCAAGACTATTTCAGCTGTTTTTATCCATTTATTGTGTGGACATTGTTTATTGTCATGTCATATACGGATGACTTTTTGGACGCCGTCTCTGCTCCACACGCTGTAAGTCTTTGCTGTTGTCCAGCATTCTGTTTTTGTTTACTTTGCAGCCATTTCAGTTTTAGTTTAATTCTCCATAGTCTTCCCTAAACTACAAAGCCTTTTCTTAGCGACACTCATTTTCTGTTTATTTTTGGATTAACCATTGGATACCTTTTGACCTGCACGCTGCCTCCAGTATATTGTGACCATGCCAAAGCAATTAGCAACCTGCTCCCACCTACTGATATTAAAGAGTATTCCACGGTTACTCTGCTGAGCTCGAGACATCACAGACACTCAAAAACAGCACATTATTTGCGTATGATATTCACTGGTTTCAAATTTTTTTTTTAACCCATTTAGGTGAAATTACATAATCTCCCACGGCACACCAGACTGTATTTTACGGCACACCAGCGTGCCACGCCACAGTGGTTGAAAAACACTGATCTATCATACACTGATAATGTTTCTACACTCTGGATTTATGGATCGATCTGTCTTTCTTTAAAATCCAACCCTGGCTGTTGCAGACCAACAAAGGAGCACAACAAATGTTATATTATCCTCTCTCTAAACTTTTATTAATCTAGGTTTAGTTTTTTGTTAATACCTGCTTATTTTCTGTTGTAATGCAGTTTAATTTGTACTTTAAACTTTAACAAGCACTCATTTCTGGTGTTGTTTCAAGCTAATTTAGCGGCTATTTTAGTGGTTAGGCTAGCAATTAGCTTGCCTGTTCCTGCTTGCTCTTCCTGAGTAACATGTTTAGCCTCGCCCTCCGGTGATAATAATAGATGGAAGAGATATTGTTTATTTTCCGCGGTGGAGTGGCTCCACAAGGTGTTTGGCAATAGACAGTTATCTGCTTAAGCGCGTCTGTGGCAGATTATTTCGGTTGGCACCAATTGTGCATCAAAAATAGGAATCGACATTTGATGGACCGTTCCGGGAGAATTAGAATGTCATCGAAGCCCAACCCTTAAAATGTGTAGTATCACACGCAACACCATAAATGTGTGCAGCACCATTAACCCAGGATGTACCCAATGTAAACATTCTACATGACAAAGCACAGGGGGTTGACACCTGCGCCTCTTTCTTCTAGTCTCAGGGAACTTGTTTGCAAAGGTTATCTACTGTTCGTCATCAGTATGCATAGAAGAAGCAAGATCATGGCGTCCTTTCCTTGGTTAAGGGCCAGGACAGTCCCGTGGCTCCTTTTAAAGAAAATTGATAGAAGACCTTGCCCTTGGATTGCATTATTCATGAGTATTTACAACAAGGTGATGTAGAGCATTTGTTAACGTCGACACAAAGTATTTTAAATGGTGAAAAGAACCTGCAATTGGGAGTTAAGAGAGAACAATTTCTGTAATTAAGGGAATTATTTGATTTGTATTCATATATTAAAAATAGTGCGATCAAATTATACATTTTTCAAATGAATTCTGATTGTTTAGATGAATCACACTTTTAAAAATGTTGATTAATCACGATCATTTGTATTGTTTATTATTATTATGATTAATATTATTATAAGGTTATTACTCACTTGCATAATGTAACCCTTTTGGAATGTTCATATTTTTGTTACTCAGTTGTTGTTACGCAGCTAACGTTTTTGGGTCTGATGGACCGTTGCATTTTGTGGCTTTTAATGCCTCACAATCAAACATTTTTATGTTAAAATACTGAACGGATGTTTGCCTTATTCCAATAAACATCTGCCTCACAATCAAACACTTATGTTAAAATACTGAACAGATGTTTACCTTATTCCAAGAAACATCTGTTCAGTATTTTAACGTAAAAGTGTTTGATTGTGAGGCAATAAAAGCCACAAAATGCAACGGGTCCATCAGACCCACATCACTGGCTGAGTAACAACAATATGAACGTTGCACGGAAAATTTCTCTGCCAGTTTATGCATCCCACAGGGATTTTTCTTTTGTGTTTCTGCACCTGCGGCTCCCACACAAGGTTGCAACATTGTTTGTCAACACTGTCTGCTCTCATTTTCTCGCACATTTGACTCTCTGATGCACTGTGTACCTGCACTCTGTCCTCCTCCTGTCGAGGCCTGCGGTGTGTGTGTGTGCGTGTGCGAGCACGAGCACGACAAAAGCATGCTACATTAAGAGTTCTGTTTATCATCGTATAATAAGTATTTTTTTCTGGGACATTACATTAAAGTCAAGCACATTCAATACAAAATAAAAAATTATGGTGAATAAACTTGATCGCATTAATAATTAACACACTCAATCACCCTGTTCTCAGAATAGTCTACCGTCGACATGGCGGCCTTGATAACGGCTATTGGATTTCATCTCACGTTCCTTAAATCAATACCTGACATCCAACATCCTTTCGTCCAGGAATCAGACAGGCCGACATAAGGATATCAATGGCTACCACACGGTCAAGTCTAGGAGGTCAACTTTTGAGGTGTACATGCTTGCACTAACTTGCTATTGATAAAACAAATATGAAGAATGATTAATATTTTTGATAGTAAAACACAAAATAAAAAGTATTTATTTAGTTGGACATAATGTCACTTTGAAATTCCTTCAAATAAGTCAGACGATCTATTATGGAGTGTGAAAGAAAACTATCACATTAGATACGATCAACAATGCAATCGCAATAAAATGTTATAGGTCTGTTTTTTCTGCCCCCTGCCATCAAAGTCCCTCCCCTATTCTTTTATATTTTCTTGTTGCCATGGTTAATGAGGGAAGGCGGGAGTGACTGAGCACAGCTTTATGCATTGACTCTTTCCCTACTTAGTCTGATCAGACGCAGCTGGGGCACGGGATTTTTCCATCCTGTTTCCCTCATGTTTGGTCCACGCCAACTGTGTTCCATGCTCTTTGTCTACCTATTTGCGTGTTGTTCTTTGCTGCACAGCCTGTTGTCATTTTTTTTTTTTTTTGCTCAGTCTTCCATTGGGGCCACCTTTTGTTGTTTTTTATATAATTCTACTGTGGTACTTTTTGTGCCACTGCTGCCTACCGGCAGTTACATGGTTTTTGGTTCGCTTTCCTTACCGAGCGTCAATTGCTAACTTTTTCGCCAGGATCATCATCTTTTGTTATCGATCGCTCTTTTGTGATTAAAAATACCTTCTCTGGTAAATATTTTTTCCGGGAGAAAAAAGCGTAACATATGTATTATTATTTATTATTCCTTTTCATTTGTTTTAAAATTACGTTTTACTGTTGTTACTGTAGAAATCTACACTGCAACCACAAAATGTTTCCATTGTGGGATATTAAAAGTATACCCTGCAGCGCATGGGTGACATGCGGCCCGCGAGACATTATTTTGCAGCCCCCACCCTAATATGAAAGTTTAATGTTAGTGCGTCCCGCAAGTTTTATATGAATGGTGCTTGAAAGCGTTGCGTTATTTGGATCCAAAAAGGCTCTTTCAATGTTCGGGATTGCCTACCCCTGCGTAGGTGGAAAAGCGGCAAATGAGTGAAAGCGACAGAGACGTTTCCATGGAGACGAGGGTTTTATTACAGGCCTGGCTGCAGTCACACTGCGACACTTGTCCGTCCGTAATAAGAGTCCCCAATAACCTGGACCAATTCAAACCGTTATTTGTTTTTGTATTGTTTAATTTGCATTGCCTCACACGACGAACACTATGTATATATTTTTATATGACGCCGGATAACACTCCAGGAGCCGTCAATTTTTTGCGCTTGCTATTATCCGCCGAACGCCGTGCTGCTGATGGAAGGAAAAGCGGAATGACACACGTTGCAGACATAACATTATTCTCCGTGTGTCGGCTAAATACAAATATATTCCACAGCCCCTAACATGTATTTTTCAAAGTCTGCAGTGAAGAGAAACTGAAGTGATGAGCAAAGACAATTCCAGGAAAAGTGGGAGATGCAATATTTCTTTGTTGAATACATCGGCACTCCGAAGTGTCTTATTTTCACAGAGAAAATTACGGTGCACAAGGGATACAATTTGGAACTTCATTATACAACTAGACATGCTGAGGAGTATGCAACATTTTTTTTAAGACATTTTTTCTTGCGGCCCAGCCTCACCCAGACTCTGCATCCAGTAGCCCCCAGGTAGTGACGTGAAGTGAAGTGAATTATATTTATACAGTGCTTTTTCTCTAGTGACTCAAAGCGTTTTACATATTCAAACCAAATATCTAAGTTCCATTTAAACCAATGTGGGTGGCACTGGGAGCAAGTGGGTAAAGTGTCTTAACACAACGCCAGTGACTAGGATGGCGGAAGCGGGGATGGAACCTGCAACCTTCAAGTTGCTGGCACGGCCGCTCTACCAACCGAGCTATACCGCCACACAAGGTAAATTGAGTTTGAAATCCCTGCTGTAGCGGTTGCTTACAGAGCATAAATCACCACACCTGTTTACTTGACTATGTCATCCATTAAGATGTGACTTTAAGGTTTTAATACTTACGTATAAAATACTACACGGTCTAGTTCCATCCTATCTCATACTTGCCAACCCTCCCGATTTTACCAGTAGACTCCCGAATTTCAGTGCCCCTCTGGAAAACCTCCCGGGGCAACCATTCTCCCGAATTTCTCCCGATTTTCACCGGAACAACAATATTGAGGGCGTGCTGTGACGGCACTGCTTCCTCTAGCGTCCTCTACAACCTGTCATCGCGTCTGTTTTTCCTCCATAAAAACAGCGTGCCGGCCAAGTCACGTGTTGCATGCGGCTTCAACAGACCTAGAAGTCACACTGAGGGTGGCCATATAAACAACTGTTACAAATATGCGCCACAGTGTGAACCCACATCAAACCGGAACGACAAACACATTTGCGGAGAACATCCGCACCGTACCACAACATAAACACAACAGAAAAATACCCAGAATTCCTTGCAGCCCTAACTTTTCCGGGATGCTACAATATACACCCCTCTAACACCAAACCCCCCCCCCGCCCATCTCCCGAATTCGGAGGTCTCAAGGCTGGAAAGTTTTTCCTATCTTGCTGATTGTATTTTACCATATGTCCCGTCAAAAAATCTGCGTTCAAAAAACTCTGGCTTATTAGTGATTCCCAGAGCCCAAAAAAAGTCTGCGGGCTATAGAACGTTTTCTATTTGGGCTCCAGTACTCTGGAATGCCCTTCCGGTAACAGTTAGAAATGCTTCCTCAGTTGAAGCATTTAAGTCCCATCTTTGTGACAATCTGTCACTTATTTTCTGATAGTTTTTCGTGTTTTGTACTTTATTTCCTGTTCAGTGCTCTTATTTTGTTATACTTCCTGTTTACTCCGCTGAGCACTGTTTTTGTCACACTCACCGTTGATTGGCAGCGGTCCTCAGCTGCTGTCAATCAACATAGGTCTATTTATGTTTCACTTGAGCACTCCTCATTGCTCGAAGTTAAAACCATGTTGGGAACATCTCCATGCAAGACTGCTTTCTGTTTATATCTTTTACTTTGATGAAATTAAAATCATCTTACCTGCTTTCTGCTCTCCTGGATTCTTGCATACTTGAGGTCACACAACTGCAGCCATGCGAAGTCCTAACAGTAACTTCGAGCCAGAAACTTGTGACCTCGCGAGAGTCCCTGTCGGCAATCCTCAGCCGACGTTCTGGACCGCACAATTCCTGGTGGACTTGAAGGCCAGGTTTGTGCGGTCCCAGCCTACAGACGCGGACCCTCTCCCCGCGGCAACGCCACCCGCTCCGGCTCTCCGACCGGCGCGTCCCCCGCCGCCATCTTTCCTCTCGGCTCGACGGCTGGCTACGGCTCTCCGACCAGCACGTCCGCCACTTCCTGCATGCCTCGCGGCTCCCGCGGCAACGCTACCAGCTACGGCTCTCCGACCGGCGCGTCCTCCGCCGCCATCCTTCCTCTCGGCAACGCTGCCGGCTACGGCTCACCGACCGGCGCACCCGCCTCCTCCTTCACGTCTCGCGGCTCCTGCGGCTCCGTCGCCGACTGCGGCTCTCCGACCGGCACGTCCGCCGCCGCCATCCTTCCCGTCGTCTGCTGAGCTTCTTCTCCCTGCTCCTACGCAGCTTTCAGCGGCTGCTCCCCGGCTGCTCTTTTTGCCAGCTCCCGCTCTCTTTTTTGGTTCGCCGAGAGCTCCAGTGGAGCCCACAGTGAGGTCGCTTTTGTCCTCCTGCTGGGACTCGGCACGGGACGTGTCTTCGTCCCTCCTCCTGTCCCCCTCCCGCCCGTCCCTGGTTTTCGCACCGGGGGACTCCGATGAGCAGGCACGTCTTCCCGCAAGTGTGAACGGTGTCTGGCAGCCACCTAGTGGAGGGGGGCCCACTATACACTGCGGTGCAGCCAGGCACACACCACTGTCAACCCCGCCAGCGTCTCCTTCCACGGAGACATCTACGTCCCTGGCGGGCTTTCGCACAGCTCCAACGCCGGCTCCACGCAGAGTTCCAACGCCGGCATTATGCACCACTCCAATGCCGGCTCCACGCCGAGTTCCAATGACTGCATTGCGCACAGATCTAACGCCGCCAGTGGCAGCACCACGCCGGGCTTCGTCGCCGCCGGCATCTGCTGCTCCCCAGCCGGCATTTGCGGCTCCTCCCCCTTCGTATTCATCTGCCGTTTTCACGCCGCCGATGACATCTGCCGCTTTCACGCCGCCGATGACATCTGCCACTTTCACGCCGCCGATGACGCCTGCCGCTTCAACACCGCCGATGACGCCTGCCGCTTCAACGCCGCCGATGACGCCTGCCGCTTCAACGACGCCAATGACGCCTGCCGCTTTCACGCCGCCGATGACATCTGCCGCATTCACGCCGCCGATGACATCTGCCGCTTTCACGCCGCCGATGACATCTGCCGCTTTCACGCCGCCGATGACATCTGCCGCTTTCATGCCGCCGATGACATCTGCCGCTTTCACGCCGCCGATGACGCCTGCCGCTTCCACGCCGTTGATGACGTCTGCCGCTTCCACGCCGTTGATGACGTCTGCCGCTTCCACGCTGTTGATGACGTCTGCCGCTTCAACGCCGGCACCAACATTGGCTCCTCAGCCGCCTCCTGCAGAGGTATCTGTTTCGGCTGCAGTCCCCGCCGCTTTGTCTGCTGTCTCCGGGCCTGCTTCAGCGCGCCCGCCTCCACGTCAGCCGCGGATGTGGCCGTGCCCTGGGCGTCCTCCTCGCGGGATGCACTCATCTCTTTTTCGGCCAATGATGTGGCGGTTCCGTGGCCGCTCGCCTCGCCAGTTCCAGCGGCGCTCTACGCGCCGTCGCCACCTGACTTTCCCTCGCTGGCTGCGGGGACAGGAGGTTTGGCGACCCTCCACCAAATCCTCCCTCCACCCTCCCTTACTTTGTGACTTTTTTCCATTTTTCTTTTCCAGAGAACATCTGGTATCTGTTCCTTGAGGGGGAGGTCATGTGACAATCTGTCACTTACTTTCTGATAGTTTTTTGTGTTTTGTACTTTATTTCCTGTTCAGTGCTCTTATTTTGTTATACTTCCTGTTTACTCCGCTGAGCACTGTTTTTGTCACACTCACCGTTGATTGGCAGCGGTCCTCAGCTGCTGTCAATCAACATAGGTCTATTTATGTTTCACTCGAGCACTCCTCAGTGCTCGAAGTTAAAACCATGTTGGGAACATCTCCATGCAAGACTGCTTTCTGTTTATATCTTTTACTTTGATGAAATTAAAATCATCTTACCTGCTTTCTGCTCTCCTGGATTCTTGCATACTTGAGGTCACACAACTGCAGCCATGTGAAGTCCTAACAATCTTAAAATTAATTTGTATACTCTAGCCTTTAAATCAGGGGTCAGCAACCCGCGGCTCTAGGGCCGCATGCGGCTCTTTAGTGCCGCCCTAGTGGCTCCCTAGACATCTTTCGGAGATGTATAAAAATGGAAAAAGATGAAAAATAACATTTTTTTTAGTTTTGATATATTTTTTGTAGAACAAACATGACACAAAACTTCGTAATTGATAGAAATTGCACTGTTTATGTTATATATGCTTCACTGATGAGTATTCCGCAAACACCGTTTTGTCCTACTTCAGTGACCCTTTAACTCATCGTAGTTTTTTTACATGTACAACTTACTCCGATACTGCCATAGAAAGACGTGTTTTTATGCCACCCCTTCTTTGTCTCATTTTGTCCACCAAACGTTTCTTGTTGTGAGTGAATCCACAAAGCTGAACTTTGTTGATTTTATTGGACTTGCTTGAGTGCTTATCAGGCATCTTTTGGTCAATCCATGACTACAATCCAATCGATGCAAACATGCTATTTAGGCTAGCTGTATGTACATATTGCATCAATATGCCTCGTTTGTAGCAATATTTGAGCTGGTTTAATTTCCTTTACTTTTGTCCACTGTGTATTTAATTTCTTTTCTTTTTCTTCTGTGTCCCTCTGTGTATCGGCTGGGGACATCTCTGCGCTGCTGGTCCGCTACCCTTGGGATGGTTTCCTGCTGGCTCCGCTGTGAACGGGACTCTCGCTGCTGTGTTTGGACTGGACTCTCGCGACTGTGTTGTATCCATTGTGGATTGAACTTTCACAGTATCATGTTAGACCTGCTCGACATCCATTGCTTTCCTCCTCTCTAAGGTTCTCATAGTCATCATTGTCACCGACGTCCCACTGGGTCATTATTGTCACCAATGTCCCACTGGGTGTGAGTTTTCCTTGCCCTTATGTGGGCCTACCGAGGATGTCGTGGTGGTTTGTGCAGCCCTTTGAGACACTAGTGATTTAGGGCTATATAAGTAAACATTGATTGATTGATTGATTGATATATGCATGTCTCATGACACATTATTTGTATGTTATATTGGCTGCATTTCTAATCTTTTTTTGTGTGCCATGTTGTTCCAGACCACAGCAAACGTTACCCAACTTGCAAAGATTGGAATGAATCCATTAGAAAAAGACAGCCTGTCACTTCCTTAAACTTGGACACACACCTCTATACATTTTGCCATTCTGAGCCAGTAATTTCCAGAAGTTATCTCAACCTGTGAGAAGCTTCCATTTTACTAAAGATTTCCAATGATGCAAAAATGTGTAGAGTACACATTTAAATACAACATTTCTGTTAATGAAGATTTGCGTGAGCCTTTGATAGTAGGCTAATATAGACACTTACATCATGTGTCGCCTTCATTATAACACTTATATTAGACTTTTAATTTTTTGTGCCTCCAGACAGATTTTTGTTTCGTATTTTCGGTCCAATATTTATGACTCTTTCAACATTTCGGGTTGCCGACCCCTGCTTTAAATAGACCCCCCTTTTGGAGCAGTTGATCTGCTGTGCCACCCACATCTGCGGTGTTCTCCAAGGTTTCTCATTGTCATCCCACTGGGTTGAGTTTTTCCTTGCTGATGTGGGATCTAAACCGAGGATGTCGTTGTGGCCTGTGCAGCCCTTTGAGACACTTGTGATTTAGGGCTATAAAAATAAACATTGATTGATTGATTGATTATCCTTATTCACTGGCATTGTTCTGTTGAGCACATAACAATGTTGTTCTTGTTTAGCATTCATGTATAGTATGCAGTCAAGAGTGAGTAATTCTGTGCGGCCCCTTTTAAGTGACCGTCAGAAGATTTACCCAAAGGTAGGGGTTTGTTGTGACCGCCTTTTTGAGTCTCTTTGATGTAAGCATTTTGAGTCCCTCTGATGTAAGCATTTTGAGTCTCTTTGATGTAAGCATTCATTCAGTCTTCTCTCTGATGGAATAAACAGCACACACATTTTTTGTGTGTCAAATATACTTCAAGTTGTCTAGCTTTTGCATTACAAGCGCAACAACCCTATCCTATGCCATCCCATTATAACATTGTTCATTACATTATACCAGTACTTCATCACAACATCTGTTTGTTATTTAAAAAGAAGCAAACACACAGTTAACATTCCATATCAATACTACTGACTCTGCTGGACACGTTATTGTGGCATTTGAAACACTCCCTGACTTTTCAACATTTTGATCCTTAAGGGCCACATCACGGCAGTTGTTGGTAGTAATGTTAATGGTGAGAGAAAAACCACAGATGAGAAGGCGAGTACAGCTAGCTCCAAAGACACAACAGGACAAAGGCACAGATATTTAAGGCTTCTTTCGAGCAAAACATGGCCATAACTCAAGGTGATATGGTCTTCAATAGCCCGTTTCATAGTTACACAGTATAAATATAAGACTGTACAGTGTGAGGGACCTGAAATGGACATGATAATAAGTGTATAATAAAGTAAAGGATGAAGTAAATGTATGTGAATAATAGGTTAATATTAAAGTCTATTTTTATTCTTAATGGGGCTCCCTAAAGTCCATTAAGTGTAATGTACTAGAGTAATAAACACAATGTCATAGTAACAAACAAGTAATGAACACAACACAAATACTTTAGTTTTTGTTTGACATTAGACAGTGCTACATTTATAGATTTGACCGAGGATCATTTATAATGCAAAATTAAAGTGTATTTCAACCAGGAAATGTTCCATCATATTGCATTGAATCGAACTGATTGGATAAATAAAATATTTATAAAATAAAATATATCATTTGTAAATATCCATGCACCGGAATACATACCTAATTATCTAATTTTCGAAGGATGCACACCCCCACTGTCCAATCTTTTCCCACCAAGGTCAACACATAAAAAAGTTAAAAAAAGCAAGGGCCAGTTTGAAAACTGTCACTTTTTATTAGACAGGCTATTTCTTTCTTTTAAAAGATATGCTAGGCATTTAAAGGGAAACACACTTTTTTAGAATTGTGCCTATCGTTCACAGTCATTGTGAAAGACAAACGGATGTATTGTTTTGATGCATTCTAACTCATAAATGAATGTAAATAAAAGTCAGCTTACAGCAGAGCCAATGGGAAATCTTCTATTCCGCCTATAAAACCAAATAAAAAAAAGTCCAAAAACCACCAAAAATACTCTATTTACTTTTCGTGACTTTTAACCAAGTATTAGTGATATTGTTGCTATAAACGCTAATACAGGCAAACTATTTATTGCGGCGCCGTGATTTCAAACTTGCGTGCCAATGTTGACAGCATTAACTGATGAGTTGCTTCCTTGTTTCCTTGCTCGGCAGACTTTATTGAAGATCATAAATCATGCCTTGCACCTTGATAGTAGAAGGACGGCTCCATTGAAAGCAGACTTTTGATCACATTTATTTAATAGATAGTGTCAGGTTTGCCACTGACAGTTTGTTTGTGTTTTAGTTTTTACTCTGTGTGTGTTTAGTATTTCCTGTTTTTAGTTCCTGTCAGCGCTCTTGTTTTGTCTGTTTACTGTTTTTTTCCCTGTGCGCAGTTTTTCCTCAGCTGCGGCTGATTGGCACCTGGCCACACCTTGTGTCAATCAGCCCGCTCCTATTTGTACCTGCTTTTGTCCTCCAGTCAGGGTTGGATTATTGTCATATCAGTGTCGCTCTTGTCGTATTTGTGTGTGTGTGTGTGTGTGTGTGTGTGTGTAAGCGTAGCGGTAAGCTATCTTTCGGTATCTGTTTGTAGCTTACTGTCTTTTGTTCCCTGCTTTCGTTTTGTTTTCATTCTACAAGTAACGACTTCTGGTTCTTGCTAGCTCCCATGCTAGCTTTTTTAGTTTGTTATCCGCCTCGTGCATGCTTTTTGTTAGTACCTTTTTGTTGTTGTTGTTGTTCTCTTGCTAGCTTCCACGCTAGGCTCTGTCATGCCAAATGACTTCCCCCCCACAAAAACCTTCCCCCCGGAAGAAATTTGGCGTGACAGCCCCTCTAATAACTGAAGGACCACAATGAGGGCGTGACAATACCAAGTTATATGACTCTTAAGGGTTACAGCTGCAAAATTAGCAAAGCAAAAATAGCCTGAAAGGTTAGCATGCTGGAATGCTAATATTTTTTCTTCACCATTATTTTTCACCAATGACAATCAGTCAATTTTAATGCTTTTAAAACAGTCAGCTGTGTTGGCTGCTTTAAGGTCCTTCCACCCTCATTGGGGTCCTTCAAGCATTAGAGGGGCTGTCACGCCAAATTTCCTCCGGGGGGAAGGTTTTTGTAGGGGGAAAGAAATTTGGCGTGACAGCTCGTTATCTTCCAGCTCCCATGCTAGCTCTTTTAGTTTGTTATCCGCCTCGTGGGCGCTTTTTGTGAGTACCCTTTTTGTTTGTTCTTGTTTTAGTATTTTAATTAAATCATGTATCCCTATTCAATGCCTGCCTCCTTCTCTGCATCTTGGGGTGTGTCACAAACTAACTCTGACAGTTAGAATGCATTGGGGAAAAAAATACATCTGTAATGATTGTGAACAATATGCAAAATTCCCCCAAAAGTGCAGTTCCTCTTTAACATTCAACTTGCTTTGTGTTGTAGGTTATAAACTAATTAATTCATAGTGTTAGTTTTAATTTGACATGCAAAATTTCAACTTTTTCTGCCATTGGCCAATAAAAAACAAGCTGCAAGCCGCAAATTGCCGAAGGGCCGGTCTTTGGATACTTCCTTATCAAGGGTATTCAGTACCTACTCGGTACATGTTTTTTAAGAGGTAATATTGTAAATACTGAAGTACTTTATTACTGTATTGTTCTAATATTTTTTAAAAAGAGAAGTATGTTAAGTATATTTTATTTGCTGTCTTTCATTTTTCTATCATCGAAAGACCACCTCAGCTTTTTGAACTGGCATAGATAAGAGCCGGGAATAAAATGAATATCTGTGGGGACAAATATTATTTTTTGAAAAGGTTTAACAGCCCATGTTGCACCACATTTGACAGAGCAATTAAGCACAATTTGCAGCACCTTGCACTTGCTAAATGCAATTACTACTAGCTGCTCCAGAATGGACAGAAGACAGTTTACTATCGGCAAAAAAAAATGATGTGCATCCCAAATGATGTGCACCCCAACTAGCGATAGACCCCAATGCTCAAAAGGTAATTAAAGAAAACACAGCATGGTGGAAAAGGGGTTAGTGCATCTGCTTCACAATACAAAGGTCCTGAGCAGTCCTTGGTTCAATCCCGAGCTCCGGATCTTTCTGTGTGGAGTTTGCATGTTCTCCTCGTGACTGCATGGGTTCCCTCCGGGTACTCCGGCTTCCTCCCACCTCCAAATATATGCACCTGGGGATAGGTTGATTGGCAACACTAAATTGGTGCTAGTGTGTGAATGTGAGTGTGAATGTTGTCTGTCTATCTGTGTTGGTCCTGCGATGAGGTGGCGACTTGTCCAGGGTGTACGCCGCCTTCCGCCCGAAAGCAGCTGAGATAGGCTCCAGCGACCCCCCGTGACCCCAAAAGGGACAAGCGGTAGAAAATAAATGGATGGATGGACTTTCAAAGACCACACCGAACAAGACAAGTGGTAGAAAATGGATGGATGGATGGGCTTGCAGACCCCAAGCTGCCAGACGCCTCTTGATCACAGTGACAAAATATGGCAAGAGAAAAAGAGCACAGCTAAAAATAAATTTAAGATTACAAATGTCACAGGCCGTCCCTTATGGGCTCACCTTTCCAAGACATTAATTGCACAAGCATTTTTTCATGTTTTTAACGGCTGCAGTTCTGCATAGTGGAATGAGGCTCTATTAACAACGATCCACTTGGTGATTATGGCTCAATTTCCAAGAATCAGCTCAATGACTTGGTCTAGTATTAATTCTAGTTAAGAAGCATATTCATCGCATGTAAACGATCCAAGCAACCAATGTCTCTGCAGGGCTTTAAAAGTCAAGCTAAATTAATATTTATTATTACTCATGTTTGTAAAGTGTCTGTGGTGGGTGGATGCCGCACGTGGCTACACAGAATTCTTGCATAATTGCTTCAAAGCAATAATGAGAATTTTACCGGTCCCGTAATATCCCTAAATAAAGCTTTAAAGTGCCTTATTTTCGCTATCTTCGAAACCACTATCCATTTCCCTGTGACGTCATACAGTGCTGCCAATACAAACAACATGGCAGTTACCACAGCAAGATATAGCGACATTAGCTCGGATTCACTCTGATTTCAGCGGTTTAAGCGATTCAACAGATTACGCATGTATTGAAACAAATAGTCGGAGTATGGAGGCAGATAGCGAAAACGAAATTGAAGAAGAAATTGAAGCTATTGAGCGAATAGCTATTGACGCTATTCGGCCATAGCGTGGATGTACCTAATGAAGTGGCGCATAGCATGACTGCCTATTAGCATCGCCGGTAAAATGTGCAGACCAAACGATCAGGACTTTCGCATCTTGTGACACTGGAGCAACTTAAATCCGTCGATTGGTAAGTGTTTGTTTCGCATTAAATGTAGGTATCTAGTTTCAAATGTACATACAGCTAGCGTAAATAGCATGTTAGCATCGATTAGCGTAGCATGTTAGCATTGATTAGCTGGCAGTCATGCCGTGACCAGATGTGTCTGATTAGCACATAAGTCAACGACATCCACAAAACTCACCTTTGTGATTTCGTTGACTTAATCGTTGCAAATGCATCTGCAGGTTATCCATACATCTCTGTGCCATGTCTGTCTTAGCATCGCCGGTCAAATGTGAAGACACTCTGGCACATTCAATGGGGGTCTGGCGGAAAATTTCTTGCCAGTGGTGCAACTTGAATCCCTCCCTGTTAGTGTTGTTACACCCTCCGACAACACACCGACAAGGCATGATGTCTCCAAGGTTCCAAAAAATTGTCGAAAAAACGGAAAATAACAGAGCTGAGACCAGGTGTTTGTAATGTGAAAATGAATATGGCGGGTGTGTTACCTCGGTGACGTCACGTTCTGACGTGATCGCTAAAAGACAGATAAACAGAAAGGGGTTTAATTCGCTAAAATTCACCCATTTAGAGTTCGGAAATCGGTTAAAAAAATACATGGTCTTTTTTTCTGCAACATCAAGGTATATATTGACGCTTACATAGGTTTGGTGATAATGTTCCGCTTTAAGTTAATATAATTAAATTAATTGCACAATGGCACTTTTCCAGTTTAATGAATAGCCAAAGTTCACTGCAAAATGTTTATAAAAACACAACGTAAATGATGGTTTTTGAATAAATGTACATTTCTGATACTAAAAGTTATAAATGTATGTTACACATAAATGTAACATTTTAAAAATATCTAAGTAGACGTAAGCTTCAGTTTATGTACACGGAGGAAGACATTTTAAATATCTTATTTGTTTCTCAGCTTTTAACAATCGACAGCTAAGTGAAATTACATGTACACTATTAGAATTTGTTAATAAGGCATATATATACAAGATTTTGACCTGTATACAATTGATCTGGATTCAGCAATTTATTCATCATTGTCAATCAAAATAAAACAAAAATGTATTGTTTGAGCTCAGTAATAAATCAAAGAACTGTCAATATAACACACAAAAAAAGTAATGACCATTAGCTCCATCATTGCTGATGTGTTAAAAAACGTAAAAAAAGAGCACAGAGTAAAGCAGTCGATATTTGAAAGTTTAATCAACAAAACAAAATGTTGTATTATCAGTATTACAGTGTGTATCAGCTTTAGTATGTTTTTTATTAAGAGGTTGTCCCTTTGTTCAATGAGATCTAAAGACATAAAGAAAATCAGACTGATGTATCCTGAATTTCTTCTTCTGACCAAAGATGGTAAATGCCCGATTATCTTTTTTTTGATCAAATTGTCTTGTGGTCGAAAGTGTGTTTGGAATTAATTTGCTTCCAAACGGCTTGGCATCGACAATTGTTAATATTATATTAAACACGCTGAATATTCACAACCAAACCTACTAATTTCTGTAAAGGAAATCCAACGTCTCCCGAGTCATCGCTCTATGAATTGTGATGTGCTGTGGAAAGTAGTCAATCCAGAAGCTAAGAATAATTGGAGCTAGTTTGCTGACGAATAGTATTAGTTAGAGCTATTCGCTACTTTTTATCACAAAAAGAAACAATGGATGGTATTAGTATCCAACCATAGATGTACGAGCCAGAGTCTGATTCAAAGGAGGAAAACTTCAGAAGGTAAGTTTATTAGCTGTGTCTTTCAATGCCTTTCAGTGATATAAAGCCATAAGTATACAGGCTTTTGTATGTATCTCGATTTGAAACGAGTCTGTACACCCTTGAAATAATATACTGTAGCATGCGTAGCCTGTTGATACCTCACCTACAAACCCCAAAACCGGTGAAGTTGGCACATTGTTGAAACCATAAATAAAAACAGAATGCAATGATTTATAATCCTTTTCAACCTATTGAGTAGACTGAAAAAAGACAAGATACTTAATGTTCAAAGTGAAAAACTTTGTTGGGGTTTTTTTGCAAAAAAAAACAACAAAGTTGGGAATTTGACCATCTGCGGTCCGTAATATAATCAAAAGGTTCAGAGAATCTGGAGAAATCACTGCACGTAAGCGATGATATTACAAACATTCGATCCCTCAGTGTAAAGGACATCACCGTATGGGCTCAGGAAGACTTCAGAAAACCACTTTCAGTAACTACAGTTTGTCGCTACATCTTTAAGTGCAAGTTAAAACTCTACTATGCAAAGCGAAAGCCATTTATCAACAACACCCAGAAACAAGGCCGGCCTTGCTGGGCCCGAGCTCATTTATGATGGACTGATGCAAAGTGGAAAAGTGTTCTGTGGTCTAACAAGTCCACATATCAAATTGTTTTTGAAAACTGAACGTCGTGTCATCCGGAACAGAGAGGAAAATAACCATCCGGATTGTTATAGGCGCAGAGTTCAAAAGCCAGCATCTGTTATGGTATGGGGGTGTACTAATGCCCAAGACATGGGTAACTTACACATCTGTGAATGCACCATTAATGCTGAATGGTTCATACAGGTTTTGGAGCTACATATATTGCTGTTTGAATAATTGTTTTTAAATTATCACAAAAAACTTTGTATTACATTGTGTTTCTGACAAGAAGACAAAAGGCTGAAACCTATGAAGAAGAATGCTCGTAAAACTCCACTGGGACTACAAAGCGGATGGATGGCAGGATCTGCCCAACTTGCAGAAGGAACTCTTTTTGAAGTATTTTCTGATCTCTCTTTGAACTATTTTATGGAACGCTCTTTGAACTACAAACCCCGTTTCCATATGAGTTGTGAAATTTTGTTAGATGTAAATATAAACAGAATACAATGATTTGCAAATCATTGTCAACCCATATTCAGTTGAATTTGCTACAAAGACAAAAATATTTGATGTTCAAACTGATCTTTTTTTTTTTTTTTGCAAATAATCATTAACTTTAGAATTTGATACCAGCAACACGTGACAAAGAAGTTGGGAAAGGTGGCAATAAATACTGATAAAGTTGAGACATTTTTTCAAACAGTTATTTGGAACATCCCACAGATGTGTAGGCTAATTGGGAACAGGTGGGTGCCATGATTGGGTATAAAAGCAGCTTCCGTGAAATGCTAAGTAATTCACAAACAAGGATCGGGCGAGGGTCACCATTTTGTAAACAAATTGTCGAACAGTTTTAGAACAACATTTCTGAACAAGCTATAGCAAGGAATTTGGGGATTGTGTCATCTACGGTCCGTAAAATCATCAAAAAGTTCATAGAATCTGGAGAAATCACTGCACGTAAGCGATAATATTACGGACCTTTGATCCCTCAGGCGGTACTGCATCAAAAACAGACAGCAGTGTGTAAAGGATGTCACCACATGGGTTTAGGAACACTTCATAAAACCACTGTCAGTAACTACAGTTGGTCGCTACATCTGTAAGTGCAAGTTAAAACTCTGCTATGCAAAGCAAAACCCATTTATCAACAACACCAAGGAACGCCGCTGGCTTCACTGGGCCCGAGTTCATCTAAGATGGACTGATGCAAAGTGGAAAAGTGTTCTGTGGTCTGACGAGTCCACATTTCAAATTATATTTGGAAACTGAACGTCGTGTCATCCGTAACAAAGAGGAAAACAACCATCCGGATTGTTATAGGCGCAAAGTTCAAAAGCCAGCATCTGTGAGGGTATGGGGGTGTATTAGTGCCCAAGGCATGGGTAACTTACACATCTGTGAAGGCACCATTAATGCTGAATGGTCCATACAGGTTTTGGAGCAACATATGTTGTCATCCAAGCGACAATGCCAAGCCACGTGTAACAACAGCGTGTTTTCGTAGTAAAAGAGTGTGGGTACTTTCCTGGCCCGCCTGCAGTCCAGACCTGTCTCCGATCGAAAATGTGTGGCGCATTATAAAGCGTAAAATATGACAGCGGAGACCCCGGACTGTTGAACGACTGAAGCTCTACATAAAACAAAAATGGGAAAGAATTCCGCTTTCAAACAGGTGTAAAAGAAAGTTCATCTCTGTCCTTCTTTAAAACTGCACTAAAAGAACACCTCCAGGCAACTACAACCCTAGGCTAACCTCCCCCCCTCCCCTTCCACATCCCACCTCCCCAGATTGTAAATAATCAAATGTAAAAAAACAAATGTATACACTTGTTCTTACGCTTTCTGATCACTCTATGTCCACTACTTGTTGTACATATCCTACTAATGTCAGACCTATACTGTTTTAATGTCCATTTCTCAGATGATGCAATTGTTGATGACTGAAGTGCTGATATCAACCAAAACTACACCACCCGCCGTCCACATCCCACCCCTTGGATTGTAAATAATGTAAATAATTCAATGTATATACTCTCATAATTAACTTGTGTGATGACTGTATTATGCTGATAGTATATATTTGTACCATGAATTGATTAACGTGGACCCCAACTTAAACAAGTTGAACAATTTATTCGGGTGTTGCCATTTAGTGGTCAGTTGTACGGAATATGTACTGAACTGTGCAATCTACTAATAAAAGTTTCAATCAATCAATCAATCAATCAATCAAACATTGAACAGTAAGTGATTATTTTATGATGACTGTTGTCCCTCGTGAAGTCTGCCATGATTAGTAGTGCTGTTGTTGAAGGAAATTAGTGAGGGTTGTGCTCTGTCTGGGAAAATATTACATGTTATTACAAATGTGTCTGTTATTACGTTACGTACATGCTTATAGCATTTA